>NW_017670705.1:426747-482803 GCF_001879085.1 Nicotiana attenuata | reverse complement strand
ATTCTTCTTTGTGGTTGCTAGGGGACCATCAGTGACTATGTCCCAGAGTTCATAGTCTTCCCCTATGATGTGATCTCTCATCCTGTTCTTCCACCAAGAATAGTACTGACCATTGAAAAGTGGAGGCCTAGCAGTGGATTGCCCTTCCCAGTTCCCAGGTGGTGCACTCATGTTGATCTTCTCCTAAGGTGTTAGCCTCTTCAAGAATAACCTGCTCTGATACCAATTGATGTCCTAAACGTCAATACCACACAAGAGGGGGGGGGGGGATTTGTGTGGTACCCAATTTTGCTCTAGAAGAACCTGGTTCTTCTAGGTGTACTTACTACTACTGTTTGCAGAATTAAGAGTACATAAAATAAAGAACACAGAGATTTTTACGTGGAAAACACCTGGCTCAAAAGGTGAAAAAAACCATGACCTACTACTCAATAGGATTTTCCCAAATTTCCACTAAAATCACTAAGCCAAAACAGCATTTACAAAACTCTTGTAAACCTAAGGATTAAACTCTAATCCCAGTGTGGCACACAGCCTCAACTGTTGCGACACCTTCAAGTTAGCCTATAACTTGAATACTCAAAGTACCTATTACAATTGCTTCTACAAAAGCTGGAAAGGTACAACTTTAAACCACCTACTACAATTGAACTAGAATAAGAATAAACACAATGGAATTGGTTCTTCTATCTTGTCCAAGTAGCTTCAGGAATGCACACTTGAATCTCACATAAATTGCTTGCAAAATTGCCTCGCTCTTTTGCTCTCAATTTAGTTTCACTTCTGCGTTTGTGCAATACCTGTAAAAGAGAACAATTACTGTTATTTAATGAGTTAGTAATAAGAGTTTGATTGAGACTCAATTGCTGATCTTCCATCGAAGTTGAGTCCTTGAACAATACAAACTCCAACCCTATCCTTTATCCGAATTGTGTCCTCTTCCCATGAGGATACTTTCTTTCCTTATCCAATATGCAACATTTCGATCAGTTCTTCTTTATCCTTGAGACTTATCTCCTTCACGTGTATCTCACATGTATAGGTTGATAAACACTGTGTCTCACATGATGGACCTGGTCCATGACTGAGTTCATTTGTCATTCTTCAAAACTTCACCTGAACTTGGGCCAACATAAGTTGATTAAACTTTTACATGGTAGCAAAAATTGCTTTTCTTGCCTCCATGCTAACATAGCAGGTATACCACCGGAGAAAAAAGTTTATATGCTCAATATTGATCCGCGGTATAATCCGGTCAAGCAAAAGATGAAACTAGAGTCAAATAATAAAAGATAAAGTTACAAAACATCAAAAGATCGGTTTAGTTCGAAAAGTCGAATCATTCAAACTTGCTAGCTAACAACAACACATCATTACTTTCAAAAATCCCGAGGAGAAAGATGATTGCCTCGGATGTCTGGGTACATGCAATCTTAATTCAAGAAGATAAAGGTACACATTCTCCTATCTATTATAAAATGCTCTTAGACACGGAAACTACATATCTACATTTTGAGAAGTTGGCATTAAGTGTAGAATCTAAGGCTTTATTTTCAATATCATTATTCCCAAAGTCACTATATTTTCATTACGCAATATTTTGAATAAACATGAATTGTCAGGAAGGATAGCTAAATGAGTAGTCGAACTTAGTGAATATGATATTATTTATCAGCCACGTACAACTATAAAATTACAAGTTTAGCATATTTCATGATTAATCTTAGCTCAAACATATTATCCTAAGCTGAAAAGAAAGTAGATATTATTTCTGGGATAATTCTCGGGATCGGACCTTCTACACAATTACGTCCACAAGTACTAAAATTCCCGAGTTAGGGACAATGCTTAATGCATATAAGGGAAAGTAGTTAGATAATTCATAAATGTTATTTTATTACTACCAACAAAGCCGAGTATGAAGCATATGCTATAGGGCTTGAATTAGCTGGGGGACTCAGAGCAAAGATATTCATTTAACAATTGACCAAATCCAAGAAAACTATGCAGCCCAAGAAAATCGAGCCGGATGTGCTAGTCTCGAATTTACTGCCGAAATCACTATTCCGAAAGCAACTCCAGGCCTTATTGAGAAATATCGTTTCCGGATCAAACAGTCTCGGGATCGAGCCATCCCTTATTTAGGCGATCCCTGATCTATCATCAATTATAATGAAAATGAGGTAAGCTTGACTAATTTAATTTGAAATTGGCATAATAAATTCATTTATTACTTGCAGAATGGGACTTTACCCAAAGACAAGCATGCTCTCGATAACTCTGAGTGCGTCTCATCTCGTACTGCCTTGTTGAAGGAGAATTATATTTGAGAATATTCAAGGCTCCAAAAGCTAAAATGCCACATGGACCAAACAAACAAAATATATGATGCGAGAAATTTATAAAGAAAGCAGTGAAAATTTCTCCGGTAATAAGGCTTTAAATCGAAAACTCATCAAAGTCAATATGAATAGCTCTAATCAAGATATGACATGATCCTTGACAACATTTTGGTACCTCCGTAGTTCCCGTCCAGAGTACAAAATATTTGATAAAAGAGCTCCGTTACCGTCCCTATGTTGGAACTGGACCATTTGAAAGTCCTTCAATATCGAAACTAACTATCCTACCGGGGACTATTAAACTGCGGATTGTCAAATTATGATTACAATGTTTGAGTTCTCATACCTCAAAACTCAAACACTAGGAAGATTACTTATACTTCAAGATTAGTCAATTTGACCTGACATTATAAGAAGTGATACAAACAATTGATTGCCTTGGGAGATAGAATTCCTAAGAGTATTCCGATATTATTTACCAGCTCAACTCAGTTAGTTGTATTGCTCATATCAAGCATAAACACTTCAAACAGTGTTGAATGAGTTCTTCAAAAATACATATACTACACGTACACAAAAAGGATCGAGAACTCCATGTCAGAGTCAAGAATTCCACGATAAAAACGAGAGTTTTACATCTAAGTCAAGATAAATGTATGCAAATAAGCCACCAGAATAAAGTTCACTTTGAACAAACACGTGACTTATATTTGGTCCAACAACGACCATTCAAGTTAAATATATAAGCCTTTCTTAATGGCTAATTGTATTATGACTCGTATCGATTATCCCGTATATATAAACGAAAATCTCAAATATTATTTCGGACATGTGTCCCTCTCTACTTGGAAGTATGTTCATATACTCCAATTTGGATTCAGATCCAATCAGATTAAATGTCTCTTCAAAACAAATCTACTAAGATATATATTTATTTGGGATCAATATTCCCTCAAACTCAGTGTCTTACCGGGATCAATGCTACCGTAAATCTTAATGGGGTCAATAATCTTGTAAATCCTACCGGGATTAATACTCCCTCAAACTAAAAGTCTACTCGGATCAATCGATCCTATTTTACGCCTGAATGAAAATGAGACGTCCTCTTCATAGCGTTTAAAGTATATAAAAGGGCCCTCTTTTATTTAAAAGTTAGACACCCAAAGGTACAACTTTAAGACATCGCACATGTAACGATGCATCCAAATATATATTTTAAGTCTAAAAGACTAAGTATGAGTACTCAAATAACTTTCTAAAGTTCCAAAAAAAATTAGTACTCGGATAAATTCCCTAAAAATGCCAAATGATGATATTAGACCCGAAAGACACGAGGAACACTGTATTTTCCCGGTCTAGGTTACAACACTTCTAATAAAATAAAAGGGTTAAGTAGTCATCATCTATAATATATACCTCCGAGTCCCGTATGTTTTTCCTTTTCAGGAAATGGATCACATGGAAGGAACAATAAAATGCTCGATATTTCATACTTTAAAGCTCTAACACTTGGGGGACTATATATATGGAAGGCACAGAAGACTAGAAAAATCAGAATTCAAGTCAAGCCTAAGGTCTACCCAACAAATCGAAAGTTAAGAGCAATGTCACGAGCCAAAAACGCAAGCCTGATTCAAAAAACCTGTGAAGAATACACTCGTGGATATAAATTTTAAAATCTTACGAATATTTAGGTTAAAGGCAATATTTAATCTATGCTCATAAAGAAGACAA
The DNA here is from genome assembly GCF_001879085.1 of Nicotiana attenuata. Classification (NCBI taxonomy): domain Eukaryota; kingdom Viridiplantae; phylum Streptophyta; class Magnoliopsida; order Solanales; family Solanaceae; genus Nicotiana; species Nicotiana attenuata. The sequence continues at coordinate 478,727 of NW_017670705.1, read as the reverse complement.
GTTGTGGATTAGGTGGATCAATGCTTTCTATGTGAAACAACAGCAAATAGAGACTATGCCAATTCCAAAACAGGCTAGCTGGATGGTCAGAAGAATAATTGCCTCAAGAGGAATCCTACAACAAGTCCAACGCTCAAATGATCTCAGGTGCTCCATCAGACAAATATACCTTCAGCTTATAGGAGATCTGCCAAGAGTAAGCTGGAAGAACCTAATCTCTCAGAATTCTGCTCGACCAAAAGCTGTGTTTAATCTATGGTTATTGCTACAAGGAAGACTACCAACCATGGATAGACTGGCTAAGTGGGGAATGAACATTAACCAACAGTATGTTTTGTGTCAAGAACATATAGAGACAAGAGATCATTTATTTCTGCAATGCTCATACTCAGAAAGCTTATGGAAACAAGTAATGCAATGGATTCAAGAAGATCATCTAAAGAGTCATAACTGGGATCAACACCTTCAATGGGTCATCAGCAAAGCTAAGGGGAGATCAAGTAGAGCCAGTATCTTCAAGATGGTGATCACTGAAATATCATATGCAATATGGATGGAAAGGAACACACGTATATTTGAGAAGAGATACCGCAATAGTGAAGCCTTAGTAAGAGAACTAGCTTATATTTGTAATGTTAGAGCAAGCCTTAGATCTAGGAATCATATGCAGCAATTTTTGTTATAGTAGAATAGTTATCATAGGTCTATTTTAATTAGTACAGTAGAGGAAGATTAGATAGTCAGCTGAGTATAAGCTGGACTATGGCTTTGTTAAGAACAATCCTTGGTGATTAATAAAATAATTAATTACCAAAAAAAAGGCAATATTTAATCATGGGTTGCAAGATATACCCTTGAATTTTTTACAAATCTGTTGTAAAGAAAACAGTTATGAAAGAGTTATAGATGATACTTAAATACATGTAAAGTATTATATATGTCGAAAGATAGAATGATACAAAATTTTCTTCAAAGTTGTTCAAAGAAACATGTGTGTTCCTATTTCTTCTTTCGTATGTTTACACCATTATGAAGTTGAGACGTCTTCTTCATTAAGTGTCGTTCATAAAAGGGTCCTCTTTTATAATTCGTGTTTATTCAAAAAAGTCACGAAGCATTGAAGCATTTTTAATGCAAAGTTAAATAACAAAGGGTAAAACAAAAAACCCAAACATTAAAATAGGCAGAAAATAAAGCCGAAATTTATAAACATAAGGCAAACATTTGTCTTCAAACCCCGAAACAAGACAAGTTTAAACCAACCGATTATTGACGAAAGTAATATAAGCGGTGGAGTTTTCATCTGAATCTCTAAGTTCTGCACTTTTTTTTTCCTTCGTCCGGTTTTTGTCCCTATTGGATTTTTCGGCAAAGTTTTTAATGAGGTAGAGGCAAGGATGAAAAAGATAAAATCTTTCACTTCCCGATCACATCATAGTGAGCAACCGAAAAGTGGGGGGACTATCTGTATTAGTGAAAAATAGACTCGCCATGTGGGTCTATTAAATGGAGACACGTGTCAGCAAAGTTTGAAGAAAAGTGAAGAATGACATGTAAAGATGATATGTGAAACACCCCCGGGACCGAACATACTCGTACCATGCCTGTTAGCCTCGGAACTGATCATCATAAAATAGCCCGGATCAGGTGCGGGAGAATATCTCATAATTACAAATGAGGAAGGAATCAATTAATCCCGGATTATATGGGATTTACCATCATTACACCATTAGTTACAATTCAATTATTAATAAATGCAACAAATGAATGTAACGGTCAGAACAAGCAAATCAATTACAAGATTGACTCATCAGTTACGAAATTAACTCATCAGTTATGGAATTCCAGCATTTACACAACTGTTACAAGTCTTCCAAAAGTAATGGATGGATTGAGTAAATGCTCATAATGGACCCATAATTCAAGGAGAATAGTTACTTAGATTTAGCCCTATAAATAGACATACTTTTACCACCATGAAGGGAATCTAATTTTCTTCTCTACAATTCTTTACATTATAATTCATAGCATCTTGCTCTCAAGTTAGCCATAGTTCGGCCTTTCAAGCTCTGTTCAGCTCATTATCCTATCAAGGATCATTAAATAAGAATTCTTTCTTCTTTGCTTTATTTTTATTATATTATCTGTCATTGAATTTATTTTTCACTTCTCTAGCACGTTGCATTAACGAAAATTTATATCTTTCGGATTGAATCGGTTGCTTGTGGCCCGTCATATAAAATTATTGCTTTGACCTTGAAAACTATTTTTAGGTTAAAACAGTTACTTGATAGTCAACCTTTCTAGAGAGAGCTTATCAAGATCGAATATTACATGCTCCTTCTTTCTCTCTCTATTCCTACTTATATGGGACATACCCCTTACCTATTGAAAGTACAAATAAAGGAATATTCCTTTGAATATTCTTTTAAAATATCTTATTGCTAAACTAACCGTTTTGGTCGATCTGAGTCCCCGACCTCAGCATTTGCTGCTCAGCTCACCAGTGTTGCTTCTTAAGCTCGACTTCGGCCTAATTGATTCTTGATTTCCTTATTTCGGGCGAGGTCCCCTTGATCAGATTTTGACCCATACAGTTAATATTGCACAATTGGGGTGAGGATTTGGTTAAAAAACAGAAGTGAACAAGTGTTTTAGGGCGGGGTAAACAATTGCCTTTTACGGTTTTACCCTTGGACGTGTCAAAAGAGTAACTTGAGAAAATATCCTTGTACTTCTTTGAGAGTACAATTACATTAAACAAAGGAAATAAAATTGCTTTTTTGCATATTTTTATTTGAAAGGAAATATAAATTTTATAAGGAGAAAAAGAATTCTCCCCCCCCCTCCCCCCCCCCCTCTTTTTTTGGGTAAAAAAGATACTTATATTATGGTAACCTATTAGAGTTTTTGACCGATATTATCCCTTATCTTTGAGGGTAGATCTATTTTGGTCCCTCAAATATAACCCTGAGCATATTTAGTCCCTTAAGTATGCTAATGTGGAGCACCTTTAGTCTCACTGACACAATGTGTTCAAAACTAATAGTGTTACCTAACTCTGATTCATGAAGCAAATCTTCTGCTCTGAAGCAAAACGTTTTCTCTCTTTTTATTGGATAACGCAAATTATCACTTTAATTCCTCCTTTTTAAATAATTTCTTCTATAATTTTGACCTTGAAAATATCTCCTTATGTGTCAGTTTTCAATGAGAAAATGACGTTGTATAGCCGCTGTAAAAATAATAGCCGAAAAATAATTTTATATTTTCATGTATATAAATACATTTAAAAATTTTGATTGATTTTTCCAAAAGAAAAGCTAAAATGAAAAAAATAAAGCTGCCATGATCACTTCTAGGCATATTATTAAAGCAAACGAATAACCAGGTTGTATTATCACTTTTAGCCCGTTCCAGAAACTATTTACCTTTGGTAGCCGAAAAAGTATATAAAATTTGTATAGTTTTGTATTAACATATAAAATGTATATATATAAAAAAAATATACAAATTTTATACATTTTTCGGCTATTATTTTTATAGCATCTATACAATGTCATTTTCGCATTGAAAATTGGCACAAAAGGGGATATTTTCAAGGTCAAAATTTTAGAAGACATTATCTAAAAATGAGAAATTAAAGTGATAATTTGCGTTATCCAATAAAAGGAGAGGAAATGTTTCGCTTCTGAGCAGAAGATTCGCTTCATGAATCAAAGTTGGGTAACACATTGCGTCAGTGAAACTAAAGTTGCTCCACTTTAGCATACTTAAGGGACTAAATATGTTTAGGGTTATACTTGAGGGACCAAAATAGACCAACCCTCAAAGATCAGTGACAATATTGGCCAAAAACTCTAAACTGTTACATAGTCCGATCTTGTTGAGATGCATTGTCTAAGTACAGTCATTTATATTGTTTCTCTCAAAATATCTCTTCTTGATTGCTTGGTCCTAGAAGCTTATTTGACACCATTAATTCTTTATTGATGCCAGACCTAATTTTGTCGTTTATTCTTTATAAATTCCACAAGCAAAAATATTTTCTTATCGTGTTCTTCTATTACAAAAACCCAACAGGTGAAAGCAATGAAAATGCCACAAATGATAAGAAGTGTGCAAAATTGAAAGTGATGATTTAAGCAATTGAAAGGCAACAAAATTTTCATTCCTACCTAGCTAACTAAAGCCGATCTGATTAAAGGTTAGGTCATGCGTATGGCTTTCTAATCGAATTGTGTCACTTCATGTTCATTGTTCTGCAATTATGTGTTATGCTAGTAGATTTATCATGCATAAATGTATATATCTTTCTCATTTGTTGGTCCGTTTGATGCAGGTTTACGATATCTTTGAGAGTGACAACTTTAATTTCATATCAAAGTACTAATTTTGGAAAGAGTCCTAGGTGTTATGGAATCGTATCACGTAAAGTTCTCATATTTGTGTCGTTCATAACACCTCTATGCTAAAAGTCAAGTGACATGTTCATTCTTCTATTCTAAATGCTGAGTTAGAGCTCGACTCTAGGAATATTTGTAATACATGCAAGAGCACCTGCCGCTTCTAATATGGCTAATGCCGAGGTACCAATTGCTTCTCCAGCTAGTACAAAAGAGGGGTAGGAGTCGTCCACCAACTATGGCGGCTAAGTACCATAAGCCCCCAGGGTTCGCCGTCTGTATGACCCAAAATTTAGATCTTGGTTTATACAATTAAATTTATAATAAAATAGAGTTAAATTTAGCCAATATTAATGTCCAAAAGATAGACCAAGTGTATTTGTTGAAGATTTCCTACGTGTACTGTTGATTAGCAATAATGGTGCAATGATCGATTCAAGAATATGGAGGATAACAATAAATAATAATAAATGATATTTAAGTAAATAAATGACATTTAAATAAATAAACGGACATAAGTCACCCGACAATAGGGGAGAATCTCCAATAATTCTTCACACAATGATGGATAATGATAAGTCTTTTGATATTCAGATCCTTCTGGGATCGGGGAAGAAAAAGGTAGATACAGATGTAAAAAGGTGAGCTTTGTATGTATATGATAAAGGTAGAATCTTCAGAGAATGTCAATGTGTTATTTTTTTTATAATGAATGTCAAATCTCCCTCTATAACTACATATCTTTCTATCTATAAGGGTACATGGGCAACAAAATCCTAAATAGTACAACTGGGAGGAATATTCACTGGAATGTTCTCCAGGGAACCGTAATCCTAAAACTAGCCGTTACTGCTTTAATAAAATGAGTGCTCGTCCTCGTCCTCTGTTGAGTCACTTCGACCTCGTCGATGACACTTTGTCTTCTCGTGACATTGACCTTTTGAGGCCAGGTCATTGTACACTATTGACGACATATGGCAGCCTTCGAAGGCTTTCTTGATGCCGACTTGGTCCACATGTAATCATGGTAATTTCTGTCCATACAGTTAGTCCCTCCGCTTATTGAGGTAGTCCTCGTGGGCGAGTTCAATGAGCGAATAACAACGATCGTGGTCATTGTGAAAAACGGGCGATATGGCATTTCGCTGACAGTATATTTCAACTCTTAAACTTCCCGGGTGACTTAATGAAACTATCTTGTCAAGGAAAAGATGTGACGTCATAACGTCATTCGTCATGATGTCGCCTGTTCCTGAGGCGTCGCATCGATACATGCGCTGCTCCTGATTGGCTTTGCCATTTCGATTCTAGTGGCAATCATGTTGAATCATTTCGGGTTTGGTGCCTCTTCTCTATAAATAGGGCTTGTTTTAACAGAACTCAAATTTTACTTTCTTTAGAACCACCTTCGAATTCTCTTCTCTTGCTAACTCATATCTATTTTTCATACTTCTAATTTTCTTTCTCCTAATTTTTCTCAACTTCCATAGCCATGTCGAACATCCCTTTTGGCGTAAATGGGGAAAACCAACCCATTCCGTTGGCTATTGTATTTCCAATTCATTGGGAATACACCACATCTGCCGCAGAAGTGGAGGCTCTCCTTTCAGTTGAGGAGATCATCCCCTGTAATCCTGACGCTAAACTTGATCTTCAACGGCTGCTGGAGGTTATGACTGAGAATTCTAATCATCGATGATGGCCAAGTGCTTGGCTGAATTCAAAGCCAAGTTTGGCCTCCCCGACCATGTGGAGCTAATTTCCGCTGATAACGATGAAGTACACGTCCACCGTCTTAGGAACTGTGCTCTTTATACCTACCTGTTCGCCATCGGCTAAGCATTCTCTCTCCTTCCGCTGGTGGAGGAGTTTTGTCGTTATTATAAGGTTTGACCTGCTCAGCTCGCCCCCGATGTTTACAAGGTGATCAAGATGCTATCGAAGTTTGCCGAACTGGCCGGAGTCGAGGTCACGGTGTGACACTCGGTCCATTTCTTCGCGCCCATCTTTTATCGAGGAATGATGTTGAACCTTCGACATTGTGGGGGAAAATGTTTGGTAATAAAAATGGATGATAAAGGTAGTCGGCAATTCTGGCTCGACTATTTTTTTGTCAAGACTGAGGTCGTTGTGGCCGATGTTACAGGTTTTCTTGAGGCCTGGAACCACACTCGTAAGTACTTGTGCTTTTGCTTTTACCTTTTTCAAATATTTGTTTATCCTAGCTTGCCGAATAATCCATCTTTTTCTGCAGCCACTGGTCGACCTCTTCAGTTGGTGACGTATCTTGCCGACTGGATTAAACAAGTTCTCCCCTATACTATAGGAATTCTTGATTAACCGAGCTTCTTTCAAAGGTTCAAGCCGGACCTCCTCTCGACAGGTAATTTGTTCTTCTGGTCGGTGTCATACTTGTTCTTGCTTATATCGTTGTACTCATCTTTTTATGCTTCTTCTAGGTTCCGTCAAGGGAGCTGCAAGAAGGAATAGAGTACCTGTGCTTTCGTTTAGGAGGAGAAAAGTTGCTACACCTTCCGTCTTCACCCCCGTCTCAGCTACGATGCCCCCTCCCTCCTCGGTTCCACTCATCGTCGAGGATGAGGAGGTTTCTCCGCATGATGTGGACTTGAGACCCCGCAAGAGGAAAGCTGTGGATGTAGAAGAAGGTGTACCCGCGGCCGTTGACTTGTTAGAGCATGAGTTCGTGGTGCGGGAGACTGCGACGATACATATTGGGGAGCATGTTGGGGTGACCTCTAAGGTGCCTCAGTTAGAAGAGATTAATGCGGCTGTGTCTTGGCGCGTCGAGGTGGAGACGGTTGCAGAGGGGATGTTTGGTGATAGCTCTGTGCCACGTGCGGAGGCCTCCTCTTCAAGGCCGGCTAGGGATGCTTCTCTTACTGATGGGGACAAAGGCAAGGGTCCCGTCGAAGAGGGCGATGCGTCCAGTTCTAATATGGACCCCGAGGATCTTAAGATGATTGATGAGAGGACTACTCAGATTAAGCTTAGGATAGGGGGGGGGGTTGTAGGGGGGGTTCAAGGACTATCACGATTCCAATGGATCGTGTTATGCTGAAAAACACCGAGGATGTGGTCAATGATCTTGGTCCTCTATACTCCGAAGTCGAGCATGTGACTCTCAAAGAACTGAGTGACTACACCTTGTCGAAGAGCATCGCCGGTCTCGACCTCAGGGTAAGTGTAGTCATTCCTCGTTCTTTTTTATTTGCTTTTACTTGCTTCTAATCCTTAACCTTTACTTTTCTTTGATTTGTAGACTATCACTCTGGAGATTGAAAGCGCGCGGAGGGAGAAGAAGCTGAAGGCTAAGTACCAGGAATTCAGCGGGAAGTACCGGGACGCTCATAGGCGGCTTCGCGAGGGGGCCGACATGCCGGCCTTGAGAGAGGAATTGAAGAAGAAAGATGAGGCATTGATGGAGGCCGTGGAGAGGTTTAGCATTCTCGAAGGGGCGTTGAGGAGGAAGGAAGAGGAGCTCGAATTGAGCAAGGGCGTGAAGGCCCAATGTAGTGACCTCCAAAGTCAGTTGGATGGATCCTACCTCGAGATCAATACTATTAGGGGGGAAGTCGTTGAGAGGCAGTGGATGCTTGAGGAGGCGGAGTCCTCCCGAACAGAGTCTCGAAGGGGGCTTGCTATTTTGGAGTTGGCGAAAACAACTCTTTGTTCTGAACGAGATAATAATCTGTCAGCGGCCGAAGCTAAGGAAGCCAGGCTTGAGGAGAGAATTGGAGAGTTGGGTAAGGAGAACTCCGAGCTGCTCGAGCGAGTTGCTGTTGTTGAGGCCGAGAATGCTCGAGCAGCTCTCTATGTCTCACGCCTCTGAGTTTCCTGACATTCCCCGTGAGAGGAGCGAGGACTGGATCCTCGCTGAATCCCAATTTGGACGTGATCCGTGAGTTAAATAAGACAGGCTTTGTCTTTGAGATGACCATTGAGGAGGCTTGAATCAAAGCTCGTAAGTCCCGGCTCGCGTGAGACTATGATCCTGCCATACTTCAGCCCGATTTCGAGGAAGACAATGAGGGGTATGGACCAGATTGCAGATAGCGCTTGGTATGACTCCACTTATGGTTTAGGCGGGGAAGAAGAGGATGGTGGAGATCAGGGTGGCGATGGCTATTGAATGTTTATCTTTGTTTTCTTAACTTTTGCACTGTATCTTTTGTTGGCATCATTGAACTTCTTTGTAAAACTTTCTTATTAAATTCAACAGTTTTTTTTTGGTTTCATACCTTTTTGTCTTTGTGCATTCTTGTTTTTGTACTTGTGTTTTCTTTATTCTTATCTTCTACTCGAGTTTAGGCTGAGGTCCGATAAGGGTTTTTCGCATGGGTCGATACTGTTCAGTTAGGTTGAAACCGAGGGTCGATAGGAGTTGTTCGAGCTGGTAGAACTCTTCTTTTGCTAAGCGCGTTGTTCGAGCTGGTCGAACTTATCTTTTTGTTTAAGTTGGGGCCGTGGGCCGATAGATGTTGTTCGAAATGATCAAACATACCTTTGTTGTTAAGTTGCGACCATGGGTCGATAGGAGTTGTTCGACCTGGTCGAACTTGCCTTTGACTAAGTTGCGATCGTGGGCTGATAGGTGTTGCTCGAGTTGATCGAATGTACCATTTTTGTTATGTTGCGGTCGTGGGCCAATAGGTTTTGTTTGAAATGGTTGAACCTGCCTTTGACAAAGTTGTAGCCGTGGGCCCATAGGTGTTGTTTGAGTTGATCGAACGTATTGGTTTTGTTAAGTTGTAGCTGTGGGCTAATAGGTGTTGTTCGAGTTGATCAAATATACTGTTTAGGAGAGCAGTTTCATTAACGTGTATCTTTATTATTTCGACACCGTTTCTTCGATTACATCATTTCGTCCTTTGGCAACTTTTGGAGAAAATTACAAGCTTTGGGTGTTGGCTAGCGTTCTAGTCCCAACCTCAGTATATCTAGTCCCTTCATTGTTCGACTTGGAGATCCTTGAGAAGTCGGCAAATGAAAAATATATCTGCTCTTATGTACTCCAACTCGAAGTGTCCCACTCGTCGCCTCATTAAAAACCTCCTTGAAAAGACCCTATTGGGACAAAACTCAAGTGAGGAAAAAAAGAGTACGACTTACGAGGCATTTCTTATTTTTCAAAAGTTGAAGTACTTGAGATGGTTGATATTCCAATTGTTTGGTAGGAGCTTCCCTTCTATAGTTTCCAGTTGGAACAAACCCTTGTTTGCTTTGCCTATGATTTTGTATGGTCCATCCCAATTAGTTTTTGACTTGCCCTCTCATGGGTCCCTCCCGGCTTGGGTCTTAGCTTTGAGCACATAGTCGCCGATCTTGAGCAATCGAACCTTTGCCTTTCTGTTGTAGTAGCATTCTGCTTACTATTTCTATATGACCATTTGATCTCGTCAGAGTCACACCTCTATTTGAGGTTATGAAAACAGTCGATGCAATAGTAATACCCAATAGAGAGTCGGGGACGAATTCCACAGGGTGCTATATGAATAGGATTTAGAGGTATATATTATGGTGAATGAGCTTGAACTATCTTAAATTACACTTCCACAAAATTGGTTGATTCTAGGTCTAGTTTAAACTAAGATTGCAAGATAAATAATTGAAATTAAGAAATTGTTTTTGTTGTTGTTTTCAAATAATGTAAAAGGCCTAGGGGTTTAACCTCCACCTAGGTGTTTGCCTAACGGGTTGTAAACTTTAAAGCTTATTTTGTTGGTCGGGGTGTGTTATTGCTATCAACACTCAAGTACCCACTCAACCTCTCGGTAAGAGAGTGATTTTGCCCAATTTGGCTTCCTCAAGTCCAAAAGGGTATTGAACAAAACAGTCGGTAAAATGCTCAAGTCGGGTTTTACTCTCTCTAGGTTCAACCCTTTAATTGGGACTATCAATCTCTTGATTTTGTCCCAATTTTTTGTTAGCCAAGTTTTCCTAGACTAAGTCTTTCTTTCTCAAGTAAAGACCAAGTCAAATAGGCATGAACTAATGTTTGCAACCATTAATTCTACAATTAAAAGCAAGAACAAGGCTAAATAATAAATACCCAACCATAAACAAGCCATTAGGTTTACACTCTAGGGTTGGGTCATAACTCTAGTGAAAATCTAGCTACCCATAGTGGGTGTACAAGAAAACAAGGAAGAAAAGATAATAAAACTCATATTGAAAGCTTAAAATACAAAAATCCAATGTTGAATCACCAAAATAAGCTAAAGTTGCCTAAAGAAGCAAGGAAAAACGTCTACAACACTTTTAATATTCAAAAACTTGACCTAATTTTGTGAAACTATTCTATTTATACAAAGCTAGAATTTTCGGACAAAAATGCCCTTTCAGAGGTTCTACGGCTGCACAGTTCCATGTGCGGTCCGCACTTTTCTTCAGTCTTGACATGAGTTGAATCTGCGGCCGCACAATTCTGTATTGCGGGGGCATCTCTCATATTCTGCGGTCCGCACAATTCTTGGTGCGGCCGCGTAAGGCTCTTCTGCGGACCGCACATTTCTTAGTGCGATCGCGTAGCTGACTTCTGTGGCCGCACAATAATTGTGCAGTCCGCATTTCCTTTAATCTTGAAATGATAACTCTCTGAACATCTGCTCTTAGTTAGCTTCTGCGGCCGCAGAATAATTGTGCGGTCCGCACATTGCACTAGTCCTCTGACATGAATGCCTTAACAATCAGCGGCCGTAGATGAAAATCTGCGGTCCGCATTTGAGCTTCTGTGCCTGATTTTGTCCTTGAGTTCAGATCATTCCTTCTTGAGTTAGATTTCATATTAGTGGCTCATTTTCCAATACTCCTGCAATTAATCACGTTTCATCAGTTTTCGAGAATACAATTAAACACTTTTGGACTAAAAACGAAAGCTAAAAGGCGCTAATAAGTTGTCAAAATCCCCACTTATCAACTCCCCCAAACTTAAGCTTTTGCTTGTCCTCAAGAACATGAGGTAATTCACACCTCCACAAATTAATAGGTATTCCAGCTAATCTAAGGTGTATCAATCACACATCAATTGGGACCAACAATTACCCACAACACTTATGAATTATCAACAAGGCAATGATTTAAAGTTTTAAGCACAAATAGTTCTAATGTGACACTTGAGCATCAAGGGTTGACTTTATTCATCAAGGAAGCTCACTCTTTCATGTAGGTCATTGTGGATCCCAAAGTCCTCCTCCTCTACTCTCCGTTAGCATATCTCACTTAAGAATGTAGCATTCAATTCAAAGATTTGTGAAAAGTTCGCTCATCTCTCTCAGAAGAATGTCACAAGTACGGCTATAAGTACCATATGCTTGCCCCTCATGTGGATCACCACTAATGTAAGTTCACTCGGCTTGAAATCACGTAGGACATTTTCGGAATGTATTGAAGGCTTTTGGACTAAGGTTGGATATGTTGGAATAGAACAAGTTCATCTTTTCTTACTCCATTTTCTCTTTTTGGCTCATGTTTTGCCGACTCTTTGAGGCATTTTCTTTTTCCTTGAGGGAACAAGAGAGACTTAACATCACTCTTTCTTGGTCATGATATTCATGTTCTCCTTCTTTGTTTTCTCCATGCTTTGCATCGTTACTATTCGTTGAATCACTTCAACTCTTCAACTTATTCACTTTCTTTTTGCATTTTTCCTTTTGTTCTTTCTTTCTTTTTCTTTGCCTTTCCTTTTCTTCATTTCTTTTCTCTTTTGTACCTAGATACCACTTTTAACCTCCTCGTCTGTCCCCCAAACTTATGTTTTAGTCAATTGTTTCTCAAGAGTGTTAAGGAAAGCTCGGGTGCCAAGAGTGGGTCACTACAAACGGGTAAAGGCTTGTAGCATGGTTATCAAATGAGAAAGGTTTTAGGCTCAAATAGGTTGACTAGGCATAACAACATTGGTGGGACATGGAAATTTTCAAGCGGGTCGAGGAGAGCCTACAATCACTTCTCAAGCCAAGCAAAACTTAAAGTTTCGCCTAGAATTACATCCAGGTTAAGTTCTAGACCATTCACACGGGTACTTGGACTTGCAACAAAAATATCTCACCTCTCACACAACTAGATTGTTAAAGAGGATAGAGTCGAGGGCCCACAACAACCATATTCAAGATGGAAAATCACTAATGGTTCGACTAAGCCACACGATGATTGCTTAAGTCAACACAATAGTCAGAAGGTCACTAACTAGAGCTATTTCCTTTCAAGAAATTGTTTTTAATCATAAGCACGTAGTTAATTGTGTTGGTACCAAGTGAAGCATGCTTGACTCTTCTAGTCTGACTCAATTAGGTCCTCTTATTTATTATTACTATTATTCTTACCTAAACATAAAAAATGGACTCAATCCCTTAAGAAGGTTGTCACGCCATCAATCGTTGTGAAGAGTCACCCGATTCACACAAAAATCACATTTGGAAAGAACCGTAGCATTACGAAAACCAAAGTCTTATTGATCACTTAAACATGAAAAGAAGCTACTAAATTAAAAAGAAATTAAAATAAACAAGAAGCTATTAGACTAAACATTGACTACTATGAAAACAAAATAAAGAAGCTATAAAGTTAGCTACTGAAAGCATAAATGAATATACAAACTGAGAAAGGGAAAGAGAATATATATATCAATAGAGAGAGAAGAATATGTACATAATGAAAAAGAAAAAGAAAATGTTATAAGTTATTACAGGACAATGTCAAATATCAAATCAATTAAACTCCCCCCCCCCCCCCGAATAAGAATAAGCATTGTCCCCAATGCTTAACAAAATAAAAGGGGAAAGAGTAAAGGGACTCCCTATGTGGTCTTACTGTCCATAGCAGCGTCATCGCCCTCAGGCTCCTCCAACTGGATCTCATCATCCTCTGCTCGGGGAGTAGCTGGGTTGGCGAACATCTGTCGTACCGCCTCAGTAATGTGGGCAGCAAGGTCTGGCTCCTCACACTGGCCAGTTGCTGCCACTGGTGCTGATGGTGCTGCTGGGTCTACTGGTACTGCTGGAGCTGTCTCCATCAGCAAATCAATTGGAAGGTCACCAACGGCTGCTATCTTGGTCACCTCTATCTCAACTTGTCAACTGATTTCTTTGAAGCCTGAGATTTTCTCATCTTCTTCACCTTCTTCCCAAGCTCCTCAATTGCTCCCCCGTGTCCCACCAAAGTGTCCATGATGGTCTTCCAGTTCTCCAGTATCTTCTTCAAAGTGTTCTCCACTATTGGAGGAATCTGGGGTGCCAGGGTAGATGTCTGTGCTGCAACAGTACTGGACAGGTAAGATATCTTTACAGTAGCTATCTGCACCAGTGTCTGGGAGACTCGCAGCGCAGAAAGTGGATGAGCAGGCATAGGCACCAGAGTAGAAGTGGAGGGAATTGATGCCGACGACCCTGAAGATGGAGGTGGAGGCATGGCAGCTGTACTGGTGGAAGGCCCGGCTGCAGTGGTAGGCATGTCAGCTGAATATGTAACTACCATCGAAGTCTCATCAGATCGGCTTACGGTAGTAGTCGGCTGACCCTTGTTCTTCGGGTCTTTTAGAGAGTACCAAGTGAAGGGCTTCTTCTCCTGAACCTTTGTGTCAAAGCTCTTTGACTCCGCCCCCGCATCCGTAAGATACTCCGTGATAGTGTTGGGATACGGGTAGGAGCTATCACCCTGCCTACCGACCAGAGACATATTGGCCGGCATGATGGCACCCACATTGATTAAGTACCCGTCCATGATGGAAGCCACTAGAACTGCCCTCGGGATTGGTAGATTGTTTTCATTCTGGCACGGGTCTAGTCGACTGCACACAAATGTCTTCCAACCTTTAACTTCAAAGTTGAGGGTGTTCCGTTGGATAGGAACCCCTGCTGTGATCCATGGTGGTGGTGGTCCTGGAGCTGCCAAAATCTAAGCTAGCCAAAGGCGAGCTGCATCACCCAGTGTGAACTTCTCCAAATACTGCACCGGTTCCACATCCTCAATCCAAAATAGGTGTTCTGGGTGCTCTGATAAAATCTTACTTTTAAGTTTCGCACCTTCGTCACCTTGGTCCTCTTCTTTACATGCACCACATTGCCGTAAAATTCTCGGACAAAGTGCTCCTTGGCATCCACCACACTTTGAGTGAACCATGCCCACCCTTTTCTCTCCCGGAACTGTCTTGCCACATTTGGGTTGTACCTATCCAAGTCTTTCAATACAAACTGACGCTCAAGAGTGAGAAAAAGAGGGCTCTAAACCCTGACTATCCTCTTCCAAACCCTCAGAAGTGCTTGCTGAGGTGGAAGGCTCATCTCGGAGCTAAAATCTCCCCTGAAGTGTCCTTAGCTGTGATTGAGCGTCAGGCTGCTCTTGCACAGATTTGCCCTCTGATGCTTCCCTAGATGTGACATATGAACTAGACTCACCATGCTGCGGGGCTCTTCCCGCTATCGCCTTATTGGCTGTAACTCTTTGCACGGAGAGGGGTAGGGTACTCTTGCCTCGGCCTCGAGAGGATTCACCCCTCCCTTGGGATGTATCACCACGTCCACGAGACGTAACCATTGTCTGCAATACATAGCAACTGGAATCAGTTATAGTTCAAGTTTAGAATATCAGACAGTTGCAGAACAAAATAGTATGAATGGTAGGGAAGTGCGGTCCGCACATTTTTGAGTGCGGCCGCAGATGGGTTTGTATGGACCGCACAATTTGGAAGTGCGGCCGCAATGATGATTCTGCGGTCCACACAATTTTGAGTGGGACCACACAATTTTGGGTGCGGCCGTATAATGAAATCTCAAAAATTATAACTCTCGAAAGACAATGAATTGCTCGATCTGCGGCCGCACACACTTTTCTGCGGCCACGGTTCAATTTCTGCGGATCGCACAATTTCAAGTGCGGTCCGCAAAATCATTTCACACCATATGCCCTAGCCTACTGATCTGCGGACCACACAATTTAAAATCAATCGGGCAGTAAACTTAGGGTTTCTAATTTTTCACACAAATTTGACATGGTAGTAGCAATTAAACATGATAAACCAGATACCCATCTCCCATGTAGCGAATAGAAAGTTACCTAACACCAACTACAACCCACAAGATTATGAATTTGACAATTGGTCAAAAAATAACTAAACTAATTATGAACAAATTAAGAAAATTGAAAAATTATAAAGATGAATTGAACATACCAGTAATGAAGATGTTAAGGAAGGATTAAAGATGATGAACTACGTGCCACATGCTTGAATAAGTTAAGTGCACTATTTTTGCCTTTGTGTTAATTCTCAAAGATTGTAAAGTCCAATAGTAGAGTGAAGGCCACTATTTATACTTAACGGGTTAGGCAAGGGTTCAAGATATGAGTGCGGCCGCACAATTCCATGTGTGGTCCACACTCTGATACCTGATGAGCAATTACCCTTAGATGATCTGCGGTTTGCACATTTTTGAGTGCGGCCGCAGATTTTGGTGCGGACCGCATTGCCTTGTGCGGCCGCACTTTGGCCATTTCTCTGACAGGCAAATTTCAGAGAGTGTGCAATTCTTGCCTTCCAGTTGTGCGGTCCGCACAAGAGTTGTGCGGTCCGCACAAGAATTGTGCGGCTGCAGATCACCTCTGTTGTGGCATTCCAAATTGTGTGGTCCGCACTTTTTCCATACTTAGCCAATTTTTCTAAGCACTGTCCCTGTAAAGCACACTCATTCGTGCACACACTTCATAATTAGTTAGCACAAAACAAGACCTATCTAAAGAAGAAGAAAAAGAAACACGGGTTGCCTCCCAAGAAGCGCCTGATTTAACGTCGCGGCACGACACAAATTACCATCACTTGAAATGAAGAATCGCCACGATGTGGCCATCATCAACTTTCCCCAGATAATGCTCACCCGGTGACCATTGACTCTAAACACCTCATCTTTTTATTTTTCAAGTCTAATGCACCAAAGGGTCTCACACCCACAACCTCAAACGGGCCACTCCATTTAGACTTCAACTTTCCCGAAAACATCCGTAATCGAGAATTGAACAATAACACAAGATCACCTTTTTTAAACTCCTTATTCCAAATGTACTTGTCATGGAGGTACTTCATTTTCTCTTTGTAAAGGACGAACTTGTGTATGCATGGTATCGGAACTCATCTAACTCATTCAATTGTGCCACCCTTAAGTTGGCGGCAACATCCCACTCAAGATTCAACTTCTTTAAAGTCACATGGCTTTGTGTTCAAGTTCCACCGAAAGATGACAAGCTTTTCCGAACACCAACCGGTATGGAGACATTCCAATAGGTGTTTTGTAAGCCGTCCTATAAGCCCAAAAAGCATCATCGATTTTCTTGGACCAATTTGTCCAGTTAGAAATCATTATTTTGGACAAAATACACTCCCGGTTGGAGACTTCCACTCGACCGCTTACTTGGGGATGATAGGGGGTCGTGGCTTTATGACTGTCACCATACTTGGAGAGTAAGGTATGGAAAGCTTTGTTGCAAAAATGTGATCCCCCATCACTTATGATAGCCCTTGGAGTACCAAATCTTGTAAAGATGTTCTTCTTCAAAACCGACACCACACCTCTCGCTTCATTGTTGGGCAAAGCAACGGCCTCAACCCATTTGGACACATAATCAACCGTGACCAAGATGTAGGTGTTTCCACAAGAACTCACAAAGGACCCATGAAGTTAATACCCCACACATCAAAAATATCAATCTCCAAAATGGTGGTGAAGGGAATTTCATTTTACTTTGAGATTCCACCTGCATTTGACATTCATCACAACGCTTGACAAGATCACTTGCATCCTTGTAGAGAGTGGGCCAATAGAAACAACAACTTAACACTTTGGCCTCCGTTCTTGCTCCACCATGGTGACCACCATACGGCGAAGCATGACAAGCCCAAAGAATTTCACTTTGTTCCCCCTCTAGTACACATCTTCTAATCACTCCATCCGTAAAAATTCGAAAAAGGTACAGTTCATCCCAATAATAGTCTTGACAATCCTGTTTGAGCTTCTTCCTTTGGTTTGAAGAGAACTCGACCGAAATGTTACCACTCACAAGATAATTTGCTAGATCCGCGAACCAAGGCACCTCTTTCATAGAAATAGCCAAATGTTGCTCATCGGGGAAGGAGTCATTGATTTCAAGGTCATCATGCGGCCTTCCCTCCTCCTCCAAACGAGACAAGTAGTCCGCCACTTGGTTTTCACTTCCTTTTCGATCTTGGATGTCTATATCGAAATCTTGCAACAAAAGTACCCATATCATTAACCGTGCTTTAGAGTCTTTCTTGCTCGTGAGATAACAGAGTGCCTCATGATCCGTATGAACAATCACTTTTGCACCCATAAAGTACGGGCGAAACTTCTCAATAGCAAGAAGTTCTTTCTTTGTAACAGTGTAGCTGACTTGGGCACTACTCATGGTCTTGCTTGCAGAATATACCGGATGAAATTTTTTCTTGATGCGTTGCCCCAAAACAGCCCCTACCGCTACATCACTTGCATCGCACATGAGCTCAAAAGGAACACTCCAATTTGGAGCGGTGATTATGGGAGTAGTAGTCAACTTGAGCTTTAGCAACTCAAAGGCTGTCATGCAATCATCATTGAAATGGAACTTAGCATCTTTATCCAAAAGCTTGCACAATGGGTTTCTCACTTTAGAGAAGTCGTTGATGAAACGCCGGTAAAATCCCACGTGGTCTAAGAAACTCCGCACACCTATGACTGAAGTTGGAGGTGGAAGTTTAGAAATCACCTCAATCTTTGCCTTGTCGACTTCAATGCCATTCTTTGATATCTTGTGGCTAAGGACAATGCCTTCCTCAACAATGAAATGACATTTCTCCCAATTGAGCACCAAGTCTGTTTCTTCACATCTTGCCAACACTTTGTCCAAGTTTTCTAGACAATTATCAAAAGAATTCCCGACCACCGAATAGTCATCCATGAAGACTTCAAGGAAATCCTCCACCGTGTCTGTGAAGATAGCCATCATACACCTTTGAAAAGTCGCCGGTGCATTGCACAACCCAAATGGCATCCGCAAGAATGCGAAAGTACCATAAGGACATGTGAAAGTAGTTTTCTTTTGATCCTTCGGAGCAATAAGAATTTGATTGTAGCCGGAATAACCATCAAGGAAACAATAGAAAGCACGACTGGCCAATCTAACAAGCATTTGATCTAGGAAGGGAAGTGGGAAGTGATCCTTCCTTGTGACTTTGTTGAGCTTGCGATAGTCGATACACACTCTCCACCCGGTCACCGTTCTTCTAGGAATCAACTCATTCTTGTCATTGGTGACCACTATCATGCCCCCTTTCTTTGGGACACATTGAACCGGAGAAGTCCATGAACTATCGGAAATGGGGTAAACAACCCCGACATTTAACCACTTGATGATCTTCTTTTTGAAATCCTCTTGCATGGCTTCATTGAGTCTCCTTTGATGTTCAATAAATGGTTTGGCACCTTCCTCCAAGTTAATCTTGTGCATGCAAAATGCGGGGTTTATCCCCCGAATATCCGCTAATGTCCATCCAATAGCCTTCTTCCTCTTTTGTAGCATCTCCAATGTAGACTCTACCTGCACGTTAGTCAAACAAGAGGAAAGAATAACCGGTAATGTGGAAGAAGGGCCAAGAAATTCATACCGAAGATGTGGAGGCAATATCTTCAACTCCAAGATGGGAGGCTTCTCAATTGAAGGTTTTGTTGGAGGAGTGGTTCTATTTTCAATATCCAAGGATAATTTGCAGGGCTCATAAGTGTACGAGCCCATCCATTGCAAAGAGTTCACACATTCCACGTAACCCTCCATTTCATCATCATCACAATTGAGCAAGACGGCCTCCAATGTATCATCAACATTCATCACAACACTTGCTTCATCCACAATCACAACGGTCACCAAATCCGCGAAAGAACACACCTCCTTGCTATTGGGTTTCCTCATAGACTTACACACATGGAAAACCACTTTTTCATCACCAACCTAAAAGGTAAGTTCTCCAGCTTCAACATCAACTAGAGCCTTCCCTGTAGCAAGGAAAGGTCTCCCAAGAATAATCGGCACCTCATAGTCAACCTCACAATCAAGAATAACAAAATCCGCAAGAAGAATGAATTTATCAACACGAACCAACACATCATCAATCACTCCCAACGGTCTCTTCATGGTACGATCTGGCATATGTAATCTCATAGATGTGGGTCTCAGTTGCCCAATTCTAAAAGTCTTGAACATCAAATAGGGCATCGAATTGATACTTGCCCCAAGATCACAAAGAGCTTTAGCAAATTCGGCACTTCTAGTTGTACAAGGGATTGTGAAAGAGCCGGGATCTTCAAATTTAGGAGCCATTGAATGCACAATTGCACTCACTTGATGAGTCATCTTTATAGTTTCAAAATTCATCGACCGCTTCTTTGTCACCAATCCTTCATGAACTTTGCATAACCGGGCCTTTTCTCCAAAACCTCAACCATGGCACATTGATACATAGACTCTTCTTCATGTCAATGAACTTTTTGAATTGATTCTCGCCATTTTTCTTGGCAAGCTTTTGAGGATATGGAGGAGGAGGCCTAGGCATTAGTGCCTTAGCCTTTTGCACTACCGGTTCCGGTATGTCAACAATGTGCTCCCTAGACGGGTTCACTTCCTCTTAAGTCTCCTCCATATTTTTATCAATATCAATCCACACTTCATCATTTTCTTGCACCACATTGTTCGGAATCTCATCTTCTTGTACCTCTTGCTCATCATCCACAAGTTTTCTTTGGCTTGAGATGGGTGCATCCCCACCTTTTCCACTCCTTGTAGTAACGACCATAGCATGTCCCGTGTTGTTCCCACCCTTTGGGTTCACCACCATGTCACTTGGTAGTGCCCCCTTAGGACGAGTGTTTAAAGCTCGAGAATTTGCCCCAATTGAACTTCCAAATTGCTAATTGAAGTGTTGAGTGAGGCTAGTTGAGCATCGGAGTCGGCATTCTTCTCCATCATTTGTTTGAACATATTCTCAATTCGTCCCATCTCATTGTTGGAAGAGCTTGGACCATGGGGTGGATAAGGAGGCGGGTTGCTCCGTTGTTGATACATCACGGGACTTTGAAAGCCCGACCCCCGATTGCCTTGATTATTGTTCCACCCCCTTGGTTGTTGCTTCCCAAATATCCTTGATTATTGCTTTCCAATTGCCTTGGTTAGTTTGACCATTCCAATTACCTTGATTGTTATTACTATTCCAATTCCCTTGATTATTACCACCATTCCAATTACCTTGGATGTAAAATTCCAATTCCCTTAATTACCTTGAGGTCAATATTGTTGTTGCTTCGGGCCTTGAGAGTTGTTTCTTTGCCCTTGGAAGTTGTTCACATATCGTACTTCCTCCTCTTGTTCATTGTAGGATTCATCTTGATCAAACCTACTATCATCTTGTACATAATGTTCCGTACGGTTTTGCACTTGAGGACCCTTTTGCCTTCTCTTATTTACCATCATACTAACTCCCTTCATTGCATTGACTTTCTTAGGACCTTGTACTTGTTGAATTTGAGCCTTGGCTATTTGATTCATTGTGGTGGTCAACTCGACAATTGCTTGCCCATGATCATGCAATTCTTTGTGCAGGTGAATCACGTTCGGATCACCTTGAGGAACATTTTCTCTACTTCTCCATGCCGATGAAGTATCCGCCATTTAATCTAAGTTCTCTCAAGCTCCCGCATATGGCGTTGTCATGAAATTTCCATCGGCAAGTTGGTTGACCATGGATTGATTGGTGGTATTGATCTCCCTATAGAAAGTTTGATGAATCATAGCCTCTGTCATGTCATTGTTTGGGCACTCTTTTACCATAGTTTGCTACCTCTCCCATATTTCATACAACGACTCATTGGGTTCTTGTTTGAATGCTAGAATCTCGTCTCTAAGAGTAGCCATATGCCCGGGAGAAAAGAACTTGGAAATAAATTTCTCCGCTAATTCATCCCATGTATGGATGGAATGGTTTGGCAACCTTCCTAACCAATACAAGGCTTTCCCCTGAAGACAGAAAGGAAATAGCCTCAACCTTAATGCGTCCTCAGAGACGTTTGTCTGTTTACTCCCCAACAAGTTTCCACAAACCCCTTCAAGTGTTTGTATGCATTTTGATTTGGAGCCCAGGTGAAGAATCCTCGTTGCTCTAGCAATGTGAGCATAACATTCGTGATTTGAAAATTGCCCTCCCTAATGCGGGGCGAGACTATGGCACTTGCATACCCTTCATTCGGCAAAACTCAGTGTGGAGCCTCTCTTGTTGGAGGTGGGGGTGGAACGAGAATGTTTTCTTGAGGCGGTCGGCCTCGTCTATTTGCTTGAGGTTCAAGAGTAACCTCTTCAACTTGGTCATCTTCCACGTCTACATCTCCCATAGACATGTTTCTGAGTAGATCATTGTTGTTAAGAGACATTGTTGCAGCTACAATTGTTTTACCAAAAGAGATTAGTAACACGGAAGGAAAAGAAGATAATTCACAAAAAAAAACCAAATATATAGCTAAATCAATTTTTAGCTCCCCGGCAACGGCGCCAAAAATTGATCTCGTCCAAGTGATACCTCTATTTGAGGTTATGAAACGGTCGATGCAATAGTAATACCAAACAGAGAGCCGGGGTCGAATTCCACATGGTGCTATATGAATAGGATTTAGAGGTATATATTATGGTGAATGAGCTTGAACTATCTTAAATTACACTTCCACAAATTGGTTGATTCTAGGTCTTGTTTAAACTAAGATTACAAGATAAATAATTGACTAAGAAATTGTTTTTCTTTTTGTTTCCAAATAATGTAGAAGGCCCAGGGGTATAACCTTCACATAGGTGTTTGCCTAACGGGTTGTAAACTTTAAAGCTTGTTTTGTTGGTCGGGGTGTGTTATAGCTATCAACACTCAATTACCCACTCAATACCTCTCGGTAAGAAAGTGATTTTGCCCAATTTGGCTTTCTCAAGTCCAAAAAGGTATTGAACAAAACAATTTATAAAATGCTCAAGTCGGGTTTTACTATCTCTAAGTTCAACCCTTTAATTGGGACTATCAATCACTTGATTTTGTCCCAATTTTTTGTTAGCCAAGTTTTCCTAGACTAAGTCTCTCTTTCTCAATTAAAGACCAAGTAAAATAGGCATGAAGTAATGTTTGCAACCATTAATTCTACAATTAAAAGCAAGAACAAGGCCAAACAATAAACACCCAACCATAAACAAGCCATAAATCAAACACCCATTAGGTTTACACTCTAGGGTTGGGTCACAACCCTAGTGAGAATCTAGCTACTCATAGTGGGTGTAGAAGAAAACAAGGAAGAAAAGATAATAAAGCTCATATGGAAAGCTTAAATTACAAAAATACAATGTTGAATCACCAAAATAAGCTAAAGTTGCCTAAAGAAGAAACGAAAAACGGCTACAACACTTTTAATGTTCAAAAACATAACCTAATTTCGTGAAACTATTCTATTTATACAAAGCTGGAGGTTCTGCGGCCGCATAATTCCATTTGCAGTCCGCACTTTTCTTCAGACTTGACAGGAGTTGTATCTGCAGCTGCATCTCTCATATTCTGCGGTCCGCACAATTCTTGGTGCGGCCGCGTAGGGCTCTTCTGCGGACCGCACATTTCTGAGTGCGGCTACATAACTGACTTCTGCGGTCGCACAATAATTGTGCGGTCCGCATATTAAACTAGTCCTCTGACATGAATGCCTTAGCAATCTGCGGCAGCAGATGAAAATATGCGGTCCACATGAGCTTTTGTGCCTGATTTTGTCCTTGAGTTCAAATCACTCCTTCTTGAGTTGGATTTCATCTTGGTGGCTCATTTTCCAATACTCCTTCAATTATGCATATTACATCAGTTTTCGAGAATACCATTAAATACTTTTGGACTAAAAACGAAAGCTAAAAGCCACTAATAAGTAGTCAAAATTCCCACTTATCACCATTCTTACATATGCAATATCAAATCGCTTTTCGACCTCGTCGAGGTCTTGTCTCCTATTCTCGTCATTGCTGGTGCCGCTTCATGGGAGTACCTTAGGTTGGGTTTTTCGACTGGTATGTCTGCTTCTGTTCCGTATACTAGAGAATAAGGTGTTTCTCTTGTGCATGTTTTCAGGGTTGTGCTGTGCGCCCATAATACTTCTGGGAGTATATCCGGCCACAGTCCCTTGGCCTCTTCGAGTTTCTTCTTCATGATGTTTAAGGTAGATTTGCTGGAGGATTTTGCTTGTTCGTTGCAGTCGGGTGGTAAGGAGTTGAAAGTATCCTTTTAATGTGCCACTTCTGGAAGAAATCAGTGGTTTTTCTTCCCGTGAACTAGTTCCCGTTGTCACAACTTATCTCTTTAGATAGGTTGAACCGGCAGATGATATTCTTACAAATGAAGGCGATTACCTCCTACTAGCAAACTTGGGCGAATGCTCGTGCTTCCACCCACTTAGAGAATTAGTCAGTTAAAACTAAAAGGAATTTTACATTACCTTGTCGTAGTCGAAGCAGTCCCACAGTGTCCATTCCCATTTGATGAATGACCATGTGGAGGTGAAGGAGTGGAGGTGTTCGCCTGCTTAGTGGATTATTGGGGCATATTTTTGACACTGCTCGCATTTCTTCACGAATTCTTGGGCGTCTTTCTTCATGGTTGGCCAATAATATTCATCCCGTATGAGGCATCTAACAAGTGCTCGGTCACCGGAGTGACTTCCGCAATCACCTTCGTGGACTTCTTCAAGAACGTGCTGGGTTTGGTTCCGGCCTAAGCATTTTGCTAAGGGGCTGCCGTATGTTCTCTTGTACTAGTCGTTGTGAATGAGGTTGTACCTAGCGTCTTGCATTCTTAGGTTTTTGGCTTCCTTTTTCTCATTTGGAAGGGTGCCGTCCTACAAATAATTTATAATACAATTGCGCCCATCCCATGTTAAGTTTACGGACTTTACCTCAATGCGATCTAATACCGAGCCGAGGTGATGAACTATGCTCTTATCCCTGGGAGCTATGCTTTTGTGGCGGTGGCCAATTTGGCGAGGGCATCTGCTTCGACGTTATGAGTTCGTGGAATTTGGTTGAGGTAGCATTCATTGAAATTGGGCAGCAATTTGCAGATCTCGGTCTGATACTTCTGCAATCTCTGCTCATTGATTTGGAAAGTCCTAGCAACTTGGTTGACAACGAGCTGAGAATCACAACAGAGCTTCGATCGCTTTGCATCATACTCGAGTGCTAGTCTCAATCATGCAATTATGACCTTATACTCGGCCTTGTTGTTAGTAATATCTGGGAACCTTATGGATTGGCATATTATTTTACCGGTGGGAACCTCAAGCACGAGTCCTAGTCCGGACCCGCAGACATTGGATGCGCCATCGGTGTGTAGGACCCAAAGGTCCTCTGTTTGGAAAGATGCTTGTGTGGCTTCTTTTTCAGCCTAAGGAATTACTTTTGTGCTAAAGTCTGTGACGAAGTCAGTAAGCACTTGCGACTTTATTGTTGTGCGAGGCTAATAAGTGACGTTGTGCTCACTCAATTCAATTGCCCACTTGGCCAGCCTCCATGATAGCTCGGGTTTGTGCAATATGCTTTATAGAGGAATGTGGTGATGATTGACATCGGGTAGCACTGGAAGTATGGCCTAAGTTTTCGTGAAGCTATGACCAGGGCCATGGATAGTTTCTCTAGGTGAGGGTACCTCGTCTCGGCGTCGACAAGTGTTTTACTGATATAATAAATTGGAGATTGTGTACCTTCGTATTCTCGAACCAGGACTGCACTTACTACAACTTCTAAGACAACAAGGTACGAGAAGACGCTCCCCGAGCTCGGGCTTTGAGAGCAAGGGTGGTGATAACAGGTGCTCCTTATGTTCTTTTAAAGCTTGTACACATTCGGCCGTCCACTCAAGGCTGCTATCCTTTTGGAGTACATTGAAAAATCTGTGACACCTATCGGACGACCGCGAAATGAATCTGGATAGGGCGGCTATTCATCTGGTCAGTCTCTAGACTTGCTTCTTAGTGGTCAAGTGTTCTGGTATCCCGTCGATAGCATTAATTTGAATCTGATTGACCTCAATTACCCGTTGTGATACCAAGAAACCCAAAAATTTCCTTGAGGCCACACCAAACGCTCATTTCTTGGGGTTTAATTTCATGATGTACTTTCTTACTATGTTTAATGCTTCCTTTAGGTGCTCGATATAATCCTCGGCCTTTACGAACTTGACCAACATGTCGTCGATGTATACCTTTATGGTTTTGATAAGATGATCTTTGAACATCTTCGTGACCATCCTTTGATAGATAGTCCGTGCATTTTTCAACCCGAATGGAATGAACCTGTAACAATACGTTCCCCTATGAATGATGAATGTAGTCTTCTCTTGGTCGTCTTCCTTCATGAGTATTTGGTTGTAGCTTGAGTAGGCATCCAGAAAACTCAATAGCTCATGTCTCACTGTTGCATCGATGAGTTGGTCGATGTGTGGCAGTGGGAATGAATTCTTTGGGCATGGTTTTTCTAGGTTGGTAAAGTCTACACACGTCCTTCATTTTCCATTCTTTTTGACCATTACCATATTGGCAATCCATTTGGGGTATCTTAATTCCCTGATGGAAATGTTGGCTAGTAAATTTTCTACTTCTTCGTGAACGGCCTCGTTGATTGTGGGGTTAAACTTTTGTCAACCTGCCTTACTGGGCAGTAGTAGGGGTCGATATTCAGTTTGTGCGTGGCTATCTCCTTTGGTATGTCGGGCATATCTGCATGGATAAAAGCAAATAAATATGTGTTAACTATTAGGAATTTACTGAATTTACCTGGGTCCTGGAGTTTGCAACTGATGTAAGTTTTTTGTTGGGGTCGCTGTGATCCAACTGAAACGGGTCGAGGTCCTCTATAGTCGATCATGTAGCTTCGACCATTTCTGGGTCTGCGATGGTATCTTTGGCTTCGACATGTGGCGACCTCGACCCTGTTGATAGTTATGCTTCTTTTTCCTTTTCTTTCTTTTTGTCGCATTGTCATAATGTCCATGGTGATTTGATAGCATTACCGGGATGTGTGTTGCTTTCCTCGTATGCTGAATATTCCCTAGGGTGTTTGGAATTTGATCAGTTGGTAGAAGGTGGAGGTGATGGCTCTCATAGGATGTTTCTATGATCGTCCCACGATGGCGTTATATACGGTATCCTGGTCCATGATATGGAATGTTGTTTCTAGAGTCACCCCACCACCAAGGACGGGAAGTGTGGTCTCTCCCAAAGTTCGTTCCACTGTATTATTAAAGCTGGTCAGTGTAATACAGCTTGGCACTATCCTATCCTCGAGTCTCATCTATGCGAGGAATCTGGGATGGATAATGTACCCCCACTTCCGTCATCTACTATAATTCTCCTAACCTCAGTATCTAAAATTCATAAAAGTAATGACAAGTGCATCATTGTGAGGGAAAGTCAAACCGCCTAAATCTGACCCATCGAAAATTGATACTATTTTTGAGTTTGTCATACTGTTCGTGGGTGATCGGTCTTTTGAGTTTGTGGGTGGCGGTGAATTTGATGTCGTTTATAGAGGCGTCGTCGCTCCCGCGAATAATTATGTTGATTGTGCAAGCTGGCGAAGGTGGCTTTGGTGGGCCTGGGCGTTCTCGACCCTTGCTAGAGTGTTCCTGCCTTTGTCGCTGAGTAGTTCCTTAAGATGCCCTTACTGCAACAATTTGCTACTTCTAGTCTTAGAGCGATGTCATCTTCTGTTTTGAGTCCACATTCTTGGTGGAACTCGTAGAGGGCATCAGACTTCCTGGAGCTCGGGTCTGACTCATCTTTGGCGGCCATTATACCTTCGTTCCGAGCTTCTTAAGAGCGTAGACCACCTCTGTAGGTAACACATAAAAGTTATGATTAGATAGTGAGGGGGCATACCTCGATCATTCCTGTGAGTGTCTGATCTCAGCCTAGATAAGGCGTCTTCATAAAGAAAGGAGGGGACGGATGTCCTGATATAGGGTTGATGTCGTTCCCTGCCTAGTCGCGATACCGGATGGTCTCTCCTTGTATTGTCCCTGCATCCTTTCCTGGGCTTAGATTGTACCAAGGTGAGTCATCGAGTTGGTCCATTGCGCTCATGTCTGCTCTAACATCGGCATAGTAGGCATTGTAGATTTCATCCCAAGTGGACTCAGTAGCTTTCTGGTCGCCCTCGAACCCTCTCTGCTCAACCGGTTCTGAAAAGCTACCACAACAATCCCTTCAGAGACATTTGGTAAGGTCCTCCTCACTCTATTGAACCGGGTGAGGAAGTCCCCCTCTCCTGGGGATTGCTTAATGGCGAAGAAGTCGTTTACCCTTGTTTTAGCTTTCTTGGCCCCGACATGCATCATTACGAACTTATCGGCCATCTTTTCGAATGTTTCTATGGAGCGAGCTGGTAACTGTGAATACCACATCAACGCCCCCGCTCCCCAATGAGAGTTTAACCAAATGTTTTCAGCAAGATGGAGGACACCTGCTCTTTGGTGAGGTCGTTGCCTTTCATGGCGGTAACTTGGTAACTTAGTGAGTCATATGATCTTCGGGATCAGTCTTCCCATCGTAGATTCTAAGATATGGGGGCATCTTGAAGGTCTTTGGTATGGCGTGTGGAGCCGCTTTTTTGTTGTACTCTTGTTTCACAAACCTACCGGCGTCCCTTATTAGCAACAATTTGGGGGCGTCTGGTATTTTGTCTACCCGTTCCTGGTGCTTTCTCATTTGTTCCTTGAGTGTCTTGTTCTCGTTTTCTATTTCTTCCATTCTTTTCAGCACAGCGGCGAGGACACTATCACCTACGGTGTCAGCAATCATGTGAGTGTTACCTGAAGTTGGAGGGTTTGGTTGGTCGTCATGTTCATTCCTGTACTGTATTGCATGGACTCTCGTGATTTCTGTAGTCGTATATGGGGCTTTTTACTGATCACACTGACTAGAGTGTTAGTCAACCATGCTTTGAGGAGCTTTTTTACAGCGGGTGGTGCCCCTTCTCCCGTGGATGTAGAGGCTCCTTTCCCATTGGTTTGGTTGTGCTGCAAAAAGGTGTGGGCGACTTCCCTCGCCTGAGGGAGTGCCGAACAAAAAATACAATACGACATTGATGCTCGGTAGTCAAAGATAGTATAATTTAATTATCATCTCCACGGGGATTGGATTTAAATAATGTTCAAGTAATTTATAGCTTAATGCTATTCCGGATGATTAAAACTTTGGTTGGTATGCCTTATAACTAAAATTAACTATGAAAACTAAAACAAGTAATTGATCACAGAAAGACAAGTTTTGTGCAACAACAAAATAATCAATGGGAGAAATAAGGGTCGTGATAAGATAGGTGCAAGATAGCTATTTGGGATCCAACTCTAGTTCAATTCACTCTAATGTTCTAATGATTCTCACGAATTCACTCGATGATTAGTTCAAACGTGTAGCCAAGACTCCTCTCTCGATTAAATCATAACTTCACGAGGTGAACAAATCTAAGCACTGTGAAAACATGCAAGCATGCGTTAATGGATTAGTCTTCAGAAAACCGCCTTTCGAATATTCTCCTAACTTGATTTAGTCAACAATTCGACAAGCTCTTTCAATTACTTAAAAGAATCACTGAATCAAATCAAACAAATTAATGCAAAGGTAATCACCAAAATATTCCTCATTCGATTAAATAAACCGGTGAATAAAATTACAATAATTCAAAGCTCCATAAATGAATTTAAGCAAAGAACTAGAGTTCAAATACACAAATATCAATCAATACACCATATCCGTCAAACCCTAAGGAAAACTACTCCATATTCATGGAGAAAATCATCAACAATAAAGTTGAATAACAAGAAAACATGAATTCAATCTAAACTCGGGTGTTGAGTTGAGGAAAGAATGTCGAATCCTTGTGCTTTGAGTCTCCTATGCTCTTCCAGTCTTTTGTAGGCCAAAAGTCCCTTCAAAAACGTCTTTTTGGTGTACTTATACCATGTAGGAGTGGGCCCAGACGAAACTATCCTTTCTAAGCCGAAACATGAAAAAACTCTGAGAAAATTGTACAAGCGCACTGATCCACGCCCAATCCACACTTAATAGTGAGTGGAAACAGTTGTTGGAAGAATAGTACCCAACAAGAGTCAGGGTCAATTTTTACATGGAGTTTAATATGGGTGTTAGGGCGTGTACTTGATGATTGTTGATACCCAATTTTTTCCTCATATATTTTAAAATTCATATATACTAACAAAATAGTGCATGAGCATCAACCATCATTTTTTCATGATTTTCTGTAATTTTAAAAGGATTTTAATTAATTTATTCTAGCATTTTATTATCCAATAATTACTAATTGCATCGCAAACAGTTTTATGATAATTTTATATCTTAATTTTATCATTTATATTTATACTAAGTTTTAATTATTCCATGAATAGCCATTTACATTTTAGGGTTATAATTGTAATAACTTTACAATAATAGCCCACAAGTGCGTAATTACCTTATTTTCACAAGAAAATGACATTTTGTATTTTTATATTATTAAGTAATTATTTTAAAACATTTTCAAGCATAAATAGCATTTTTATTATTTATTAGATATTTACAAATTATTTTATCAAATAATTGGGTATTTAACAAGTAGCCTCTTTTAATTTTATTTTAATTTCGGACCTAGCCCAAATTTTACCCTTAGTCCAATTAAAATACCTAGCCTAAATTTTACCCTTAGCGCAATTAAAATACCCACATCCCAAATACCTTGACCCAATTCCTAACCGGCGTAACCCCCCTCAGATCAAATCCTGGCCGTTGATCTCAAAAGATCATCGATCCAGGATCAATTACCTTTATTAATTACACCTAACACCCCTAAACCCTACCCATTTTGCTCATTCCGCCGCCCCTGTTTCCTTTCCCTTCTCTCTTCTCTCTCAGAATCTCCCCTAACCCTAGCCGCCGTCACCAGAAAACCCTCCGTTCCATGGGGTTTCCCTTTGATTTTAGGCCCCAGTCGGCCTCTGACCTTCACTGGTTGTTCGATTTCTTCGTGGTTTGAAGGAATCTCAAAGAGATTCAACTCAGAGTCGACCTAAACTCTCCATTTCTTCCATGAACATGCCTTGTGTTCATCGCTATGTCCGTGAGTATTGTTATCTTTATGTTTATGGCTTGAAACTCCGGTTCTTAACTGGATTTTTCTCACCTTGTTCCTTTCTTCAAAACCCTCATCTCTTTCTACTTGATTTCAGATCCTGGTAGATCTAAAATGATTTTAAGTTTATCTAGTATTTTTCTTCAAAACCTTTTGTTTCTTCCTTATTAT
This sequence comes from Nicotiana attenuata, assembly GCF_001879085.1. Lineage (NCBI taxonomy): Eukaryota > Viridiplantae > Streptophyta > Magnoliopsida > Solanales > Solanaceae > Nicotiana > Nicotiana attenuata. The sequence goes on along the minus strand of NW_017670705.1, from coordinate 447,927 downwards.
CAACCGATTTAAATATTTTTCTAAAACTAGGGTTTCATCTTTAAGTTCTCTGCAAAAGGGTTTTAAAGTTTCTAAGTGTTTAAATCTGATTCTCTTTACTGGTTCGACTGATGTTTTTCATGCCTATGTTCTAAACCCTTGGGTTTCTGCTTATTTCACTGATTATTTCAATATTTGCCTGTTATTTTCATCTCTGTCAATTAGAAGAGATTGACTGATTTTATTAGGGTTCAAATTATATTTTTCTGCCGAGATTGATACTTTCTGTGATTTTTACCTATTTTCCTTATTTGTGACTCCTAATTGGTACTACTTACCTTAATTAGTTTATTAACACGATTTATGGGATTCAATTGCTTTAGCCGACTCCTAGATGGTCTTTGATTGATTTTATTGCCTTGTTTAACCTCTAATTTGCTGCTAATTGATTCTCCCTAAGTTAAGGGATGTTTTCCGGATTCTATTGTACTAATTAGTTGGGTTTAGCCCCAATTAATTGGTTGATTTTATTTGTATACCTTATTTATGAACTCTGAATTATTCTTTGCCTTATTTGTTTCACCCTGCTAAGTGCTATATGATTCCCCCATTCTGACTTCTTTCAAACACACGAACATACATAGAAAGACACAAAAACTCACACAACCTCTTGCTCTTATTCATACACACTCTCCATTGCAATTCTTCCTGTTACTTGTGTTTGTTGCACTGTCTAGCCGGCTGAAACCCAAGGCTGGACTCTTGGATCCTATTTGCTTCACTTTCCTGTTGCTATCTCTTAACTTGTATGTCTCCACTTCTGCTATCATTCAATGTGCTATATAATTAGACCTATGTTCTTCCTGTTTACTGCTTTTAAACAGCATGTCTATCTCTGTTATCATGTCCTATTCAATATGCTATGTAGTTAGTCTGCTATAGATATCAACATGCCTCTGTTTGCCCTTATGTTTCTGTTAACTAGCATGCTTTAACTCCTGTGAATTTGTCATGTCCAATATGTTAGTATAGTTAATACACTTTAACATATTCCTGCTCGATCCAGGATACTTGTTCACCTGTTTCTCAAATAGCATGTTTCAATCCCTGCCCTGTTTTATGTGTTTACTTTAATAGGCTCCTGATTAATTCATGATTTCTATGCTCTCAACTTCTGCTACCTTTTCTGTATGATTGTCTGATCAGTAACTTGATCCCAGCATGTTGTTCTCTGTTTAATATATGCCTATATGCTCACCTAGTAATAGCTAATGAACTAAGTCAATCCCAGGCAATGTGAAACCTTGTTTGAAATGATTGTGACTCTGTCTATTGTTTGACTACTGGATCATGTCTGAACTCCATGTGCTAAATGTGGTTCTGCTTGTAGTTCTTGCAATCTGGTAATCTGTTTCTACTCACTTAAAAAATCCAAACTGTTTTTTTTTAAACTATCTCCTACTTCATATACTATTTTTCAACTCTTACTCTTAGATATCTAGGATCCTGCCCCTCCAGTGTGAGCACTGCGTAGGAGTTCATGAGACTCCTCCGAACTCTGACACACTAGGGTTGGCCTTTCCAAACTTGTATACAAAACTGTTTTCTTTGAAAGGTTCTGGTGTGAGCATTGCTCGGGGTCCCTGAGGCCCTTGGAAACTTTGACGCACCAGAAGCCCATCTGATGTATTATAGACTACTGGTATACTCCCGATTTGATTGAAGGCCTGGCTTCGAGGTTTACATTGGGCCTGCCAAGGGTCCCTATAGTATAGTGATTTTCATTATGTAATTCATTTATATTGGTCTGTAATAATAATTTTTCTAAAAACAGATATGGGGTATTAGTAAGAGCTGGGGAGGAATTTTATTTATTTTGTTGGGTTCGGGTAGAAATCATGCCTATAGGTTGCTGTGATGATTGCTTACTTATATGCATTAGAAACCATGCCTATATGACTTATCTCATTCTTTAAAATCCTGAATTTTCATACTTTGCATCACTAGAAATCCTGCTCCTAAGTCGTTTTTCAATTGTGTATTAATAATCATGTTTTTAAAACCTTCATGTGTGAATGAGAAATCATGTTTCTAGGAATTTCCTTGTTGAACTCGCTTGGCAACTGATTAGTGCTTTTACTCGCCCAGAAATCATGCCTATAGGAATCACATATAAAAATTAGTCTTGACACTTAGACATCATGCATATAGGAAATAAGTGTAAAACAACTTCAACACTTAGATATCATGTCTATAGAGAAAAATGTATAAAATCAGTTTTCTGGGTCATGAAATAACGCTTGGGATCAGTTTCAGCACTTAGAAAGCATGCCTGTAGGGTCTAAAAGATAAAATCTACCTGTTAAGAATCAATCAGTGGTTTATAAATTATGGTCTGATTAACGTTTAGATACAACGTCTATAGGATTCTGCCGGTTATCATTTAGGCAAGCCTGTAGGACAATTAAATCCTGGGTTTAAAATTGTGATTTTCTTGCCGCTTGAAACATGCTCAGATTCAATAAGTGATAATAAATCAGTAGGCAAACTGATAGGTACTCACTGCCTCGCCTAAATAAAACTGATGTATATTCTGTTTGTACTCATTTGGATATCCTGCCTATAGGACTCCTAAAATTATAAAAACTGCTTGTTTGAATGGCGTGCACTTGCTTGTCTATTTGTGGAGGTAAATATGAGCCCCCTTAATTGCTCTTTATATGACAGTCCTACCTGTTTTTGTTTGTCGCTTAGATTTTCTCCTTTTAAGCAACATAGGTGAGTCTAGAACCACCTTAAATAGAGGTCCTAAACACCTCCAGGGCCACAGCAAGGGACGGGTAGTGCACGCATAGGATACGTATTCGATGCTGTTAGAACGCTTAGGTAATGATTAAGGGGAGGGTAATCGGGTAGTAAAGGAAATGATGATCTGTGCGCTAATGCTATGTGTAGCACCCCAACTTGGGGACGATTACCAAGTATTGCACAGAAGTGATCCTATAGGCTAAAAAGCCTAGGACCCCTTTTACTCCTTGTTTTAAAAGTAATATCTGTTTATTTATCTGCTTATAAGACTAATTCGCTTAAATTGAGTTTGGCCGGGACCCACCGCTGTGGACGTCGAGGGGTGCCTAACACCTTCCCCTCAAGGTAATTTCGAGCCCTTACCCAATCTCTGGTAATGTAAACCGGTTTCATGAGTTATTTGCTCTAGGTGCCCTATCGCTCCTTAACCCGTTAGGTGGGGACTCTTTAAATCTCATACCCAATTCCCAAAAGGGAAGGAGTTGTCCCAAAATATCGAAACCCGGACTCTGCGAGGAAAAAGGGGGCACGACAATGATAATAAATGAAATAGCTCAATTGTGCTTCCAAACAAGGGATTTTGTTTTCTACTTCTAAAACTAACACTAGCAATTATCAACTACGGAGAATAGGATAGAAAATGGGTAATTGTTGTTGTTGTTGTCAAATAGGTAAAAGGCCTAGGGATGTAACCTTCACCTAGGTGCTAGCCTAATGGGTAAATCACGTTAATTCTTGTTTTAATGACCGAGGTGTATTATAGCTCTCAACTCTAAATTGCCCACTCAATACCTCTCGGTTATAGAGTGATTTTGCCTAAATTAGCTGTATCAAGCCTAATTGGGTATAAATTCAAATAGCTAATATGATCTCAAGTCGGGTTTTCCCTATCTTTAGTTCAAACCCGTTAATTAGACCATCCAAAACATTACCTAGCCCAATTTCTTGTTTGCCAAAATTTCCTAGTATAAGTCCCTCTTTTTGAAGTAAGAACCAAGTCAAATAGGCATGAATCAACATTTGCAACCATTAATTGTATAAATAATGCATGAACAAGGCTAAATAATAAATACCCAATTATAAACAAGCATTAAATTAATCACCCATAAGGTTTAGACACTAGGGTTGGGTCATAACTCTAGAAAAAATCTAGCTACTCATGGTAGAAATTGAAGAACATAAAGAAGAAGAACTAATTAAAGCCATAAAATAAAACTAAATTGATAAAACTAATGTTTATTCACCCAAAATGGTCACTAATTACCCAAAGTAGTAAAGTATAGCGGCTACAGTACTAAATATTACAAAACTTGCCCTAAAAAGGTATTTTTCGTCTATTTATAGTGGCCCAAAATTCGCTGACAAAAATGCCTTTCGAGAGGTTCCGCGGCCGCACAATTCCATGTGCGGTCCGCACTTTTCTTAGCTCCAGCAGGTGTAGCAATTTTGCAGCTGCATAATTCTATCTGCGGCTGCACTTAAGCTTCTGCGACCGCACTTTTGGCAAGGCTTCATACTTGATCGTTTTGCACATTCTCTAAACTATTTGAATTCTTGTCAGTGCGACCATGTTTTGCGCCACGCATTTACTATGCGGACCGCACTTCTCTCAAAATCTTCTGAGCATTAGGTACCAGATCTGTGGCCGCAGAATTCCTTTTGCGGATAGCACTTTGGCCTGATGTACTTCTTGCCTATATGAGCTGAAACACTTCTTTTTGAGTTAGATTTCTTCGTTGAGGTCTAGTATTCTAACATGCCTGCAATTCGCACAATTTTATTAGTTTTGGGAACAAGAATCAACACTTTCGGACTAAAACTAAAGCAAGAAGGTACAAACAACTGGTTAAAATCTATACTTATCAACTCCCCCAAACTTAAGTCTTTGCTTGTACTCAAGAAAATAGATTAGTTACCACCTCCTCAAATTCAAAGGTCATTTCAATGAGTCAATTGTTAGCCATTCATACTCAGTTGGGACCAACAATTACCCACACTACTCATTCATTTTCAACAAGGTAACAAACCACACATTATGCCATATAACTCTACCGTGACACTTGAGCTTCAAGAATTGACTTCACTCATCAAGGACTTTTGTTCTATCATGGAGATCATGGTGGACTTCAAACTCTTCCTCCTCTACCTTGCATTTGACAAGCTCACTTTAAGAGTTAGAACTCAATTTTTAAATCAACGAAAGGTTCACTCTTCTCTCACAAAAGAATGTCACAAGTAAGGGTTTAAGTACCATGGGCTTGCCCCTCATGTAGATCACCACTAATGTAAGCTCACTCGGTTCAAAATTAGGTAGTACTTCTTTCGGGTTGTAATGAAGGCTTTTGGTTTGGGCTAGATTCCATATGGGATAAGTGGTTACACCCTTCCTTAAACACTCCATATTTTTTTCATTTCTTGGATCACATTTACCAACTCTTAGAGGCATTTCCTTCTCTTGGGGGCTAGAGAGACTTGACATTACTCTTTATTGTTCATTTCATTCTTTTTCTCCCATGATGATCATACTAGAGATGGTTGCCTCTTTTTGATTTTATCAACCTTCCTTTTTATTCTCTTTTTGGCAGTTTCTTTTTGTTCTTTTTTTTCTTGCCTTTTGTTTTCATAGAGATCATTTCTTTTCTCTTTTTGGTGCCTTGATACCTCTTCCAAATTCCTCAACTCTCCCCCCCAAACTTATGCTTTAAGACACTTATTTCATAAGAGTGTTAAGGAAAGTCCGAGTGCCAAGAGAGAATGGGTAAAGGCTTGTATCATAGTTACCAATAAAGAAAGGCTAAAGGCTCAAAGGGGTTAACTAGGGATAACAAGCATTGGGTGGAAATAGAAAGCTCAAACGGACCAAGGAAAGCTTACGATCATCTTCCAAACCAAGAAAACCTAGGATTTTTCCTTGAAGCACATTCAGGGAAAGTTCTAGACCATTCACACAAATACTTGGACTAGCAACAAAAATCACATCACCCCTCATGCAACTAGACCATAAAAGAGGATAGAGTCTAAAGCCTACAACAATCACAATCAAGTTAAAGATCAGTATGGTCCAATTAACCACTCAATGATTATCAAAGTCAATTGATCAAGAGTCTCAAAGTCACTAACTAGAGCTATTTTCTTTCGAAAACCTTGTTTCAAACCATAAGTACGCAGTTAAGTGTGTTGGTGCTAAACGAAGCATGAATAACTCTTTTTAGAGAATGACTTGATTAAGGTTTTTATTCATTACTACTACTATTGTCATTACCTAAACACAAAAACAAACTCATTCCCTTAAGAAAGTATAACACCATCCATCCTCAAGAAGAGTCACCCGGTTCACACAAAAGACTACCTCTGAAAAGAACTGTGGCATTAAGAAAACCAAATGCATATTATCTATACTACTACGAAAAAACATGAAAACTACTAACATAAAAGAAGCTACTAACAAAACAAAAATCAAAGTAACAATTGAAGAAGCTAATGAAAGTAATAACTAACTAATGATAGATAAAATAAAAATAAACAGAATTATCCAATTATTAGAGTGCAAATGTGTCAAATGAATCAAATAAACTCCACCCCCTCCCCCAAATAAAAGTAAGCAATGTACCAATGCTTATCAAAATAAGAGTAAACTGAGAGAGCGAAGAAACTCCCTAAGCATCCTTGAACATCTCAGTTCCCCAACAACATCAATCCCATGTTGGCTCAGCCAACTGTATATCATCATCATCATATCTGGGATTGGAGGGAGTGGTGAACATCGCACGAACTACGTCAGCAGTGTCGGCGGTAAGGCATGGCTCTTCAGAATGGCCAGCTGGAGCAACCTGTACAGATAGATCTGGGGCAAACTGGTCTAGGTCAAGCAGCATATAAAATGCCAGTCCATGATAACTTTCTAGTTGTCCAAAATCTTTCCTAGCTTCTCATCAAGCTCAGAAGAATCCCACGGTGCCTGTGTGGATGACTGCCCTGCAACAGTACTAGATATCTCAGACAGCTTTGAAGTAGCTGCCTGCATCCAATTGTTGAGACTCGGCCAATGTCTGGGAGACTCGACAAAGCAGAAAGTGGGCCTGTAGGCATGGGCACCGGCCTCAGAACCAGAGTAGGGACTACCCTAGGAGCTATGGAAGTAGTTGTAGATGGATCTGAAGATGGCGGCGGAGGCATAGCTGCTCCACTGGTAGAGGGATCAGTTGACGTAGATGGAATATCAGCAGTGTCAGAAACTACCACTCTTCTTTTGGTTGGTCAGATTGGCCTGTAGTAGTAGAAGGCTGAGCACTCTTCTTCTGGTTGGTTAGATCCTGCAGCTAGTACCACTCAAACGACTTCTTGGGCTTTACCTTCATATCAAATAGATTTGGCTTTACCTTTGCATCTGTGAAGTACTCTGTAATAGTGCTGGGGTAGGGTAAGCCGTGTTAGTTTGCTACGCTACCAAAGAAATATTGGCCGACATCAGGGAACCCACATTGATTGGGTACCTGGCCATGATAGAAGCCACTAGATTCGCACGTGGAACAAGCAAGTTTTTCTCATTCTGGCATGGGTCAAGTCTGCTACACATAAAGTTATGCCAACCTTTTGCCTCAAAGCTCAATGTACTCCACTGAATGGGTACCCTAGCAGTAATCCATGGTGGAGGTAATCCCGGTGCCAAGATCTCTGCAAGCCACGGTTGCGCCTCTTTTTCAAAGGCCAACTTCTCTAGGTACTCCTTTGGCTTCACGTCCTCAAATCCCATGTACACGTTAAGCGTGTACTGATCAAACTTCACCTTGAGGTTGCGTACTTAGGTAACCTTTGTCCCTTGCGAATGTGTGAAATGTTAGCATAGAACTCGCAGACAAGGTGTTCCTTGATATCCACGACCTTCTCAGTGAACAACATCCATCCATTTCTTATCCTGAACTGCTCCAAAACTGCAGGGTTATATCTATCAAAATCCCTCAGCATAAACTGCCTCTCATATGTCAATGATCTCGCTGGCCACCACATCCGGAAATCAGTGAAGGTATCTAAACTCACAAATCTATCTTCCCATGCTTCCTTCTTCTTTGTCCATTCAAGCCCAGTAGATGTACCTTCTCCCCCTTTTCCATCATCTGTATTATCATGCGCACCAGATACTAGAGCAGCTGGCTCGGAGGCCTAGCTATCACTTTACGAACGTTCGAAAGTGCAGTGAGATGATGAAGCCACATCTAGAGGCTCAGATTGGCCCTGTGGCCTGGAATGTGCAGCTATCTGCTCCTTTGGAATAGACACGGAGTTGCCCTCAGAAGCCTCCCTAGGCGGGGCATAAGAACTAGACTCGGAGGGGTTTTCACCCCCCCTTTGCCTGTTGTGGCCTTCTTCCAAATATATTTGGGCACACGGAGGGGCAAGTAACCTCTGCCTTGACCCCTAGAAGACTCTCCTCTACCCTTGGCAGTTTCGGCGCAACCTCTTGATCAAACCATTGTCTGTATCAAAACAAATAGGATTGTTAGTTGCACATCATCATTCAACACAACTAGGACTTATGTAAGCAAAGGTGAACAGAGTGGACATAATAGGGTTACAACATGATGACATGCTTGCAGAAATGGGATCTGCGGTCCGCACTTTTTTGATGTGCGGCCGTAGAATGGCAGTGCGAACTGCACATTTTCATGTGCGGCCGCACTTCTAACAAGAAAGTTCAGAGGCTCAACTGCCTCTTCTCTAAAGACAGTGCGACGGCTAAAGTGTGGCCGCAGAATTCATCTATGGTCCGCGGAATTTTAAGTGCAGTCCTCTCTCTTGTGCTTTCAAGAGACAAGTCTCTGATAGCAGTGCGGACCCAAAATGCGGCCTAACCAGTAATTCTGCGGTCCGCAAAATTATAGCGCGGCCACAAAAGGCACTTGCCTTCACCAGTTACTAAATCAACCAAAGTGCGGACCATACAAATTCACGTGCGACTGCAGATTTCAAAAATTAACGAGTAGTCAGTGTTTTTCACTTAGATTTTGCAATTAATTGTACAAATAAATATGGCAACATGGTATATACATAAAGTCAAATTAACCCATCCCATTTTGGCATGCTTTAATGACTACTCAGATCTACCCCACATGGATACATGGATGAACTCTAATAACATATAGCCTAAAAAGAAACTAAAAATTTCAAAAATTAAACTAACACAAAAGATTAACATGAAGTGAATGTACTAGATCGTGTGAGCACATGTAGGTGTATGTGGTTGACAGTGAAAATCTCTTAGTAAAACTTGTAGAGCAACTATAATTCTATGGTGGGTGAAAAGTGTAAAATGAAAGAAAAACTTCTATTTATACTTAAAATTGTTGAAAAGAAAAAAGGTTGAGTGAGGCCGCACAATTCCAAGTGCGGTCAACACTCCTTCACCTGGGGATCAATGGGCTGTGTCAGTTGTGCGGTCAGCACAATTTTTAATGCAGCCGCACAAGTCCTCTCGTGGCCGCAGATTAGCCCCGCACTAAGAGGAGAAATTCAAGTTATAAACAACAAATAATGCCAAACTATAAAAGAAAAAGGAAAAGAACTTGGGTTGCCTCCCACGAAGCATCTGATTTTACGTTGTGTCACAACGCAATGTCAAAGCATCTTCAAGTAAAGTAAATGACTGCCACCACGTGGCTCTATCCAACTTTACCCAAGTAGTGCTTCACCCGGTGACCATTGACACGGAATACTTCATTGTTCTTGGGTTTCAAATCTAATGCATTGAAAGGTGTTACACCAACAATTTCAAACAGGCCACTCCACTTGGACTTGAGCGTCCCAAGAAACATCCTCAACCTTAAGTTAAACAACAATACAAGATCACCCACCTTGAACTCTTTGTTCCAAATGTATTTGTCATGAAGATATTTTATCTTTTCTTTGTACAAGGACGAACTCTCATATGCATGGAAACAGAACTCATCCATATAATTCAAGCGTGCAACCCGCAAGTTAGCGTCCACATCCCAATCAAGATTCAATTTCATTAGCCCACATTGCCTTATGCTCTAGTTCCACTGGCAGATGATAAGCTTTCCCGAACACTAACCGGTGTGGAGACATTTCGACATGTATTTTGTAAACCGTCCGATAAGCCCATAATGCATCATCAAGCTTCTTGGACCAATCCGTTCGATTAGCATTCACCGTTTTAGACAAGATACTCTTTATCTCCCGGTTGGATACTTCCACTTGACCAATAGCTTGCGGATTATAGGGAGTCGTGACCTTGTGAGTAACACCATACTTACTAATTAAAGTGTCAAAAGCCTTGTTGCAAAAGTGTGACCCCTCATCCAAATGATTGCACGTGGAGTACCAAATCTTATAAATATATTCTTCTTCAAGAAAGTCACTACACTTCTCGCCTCGTTGTTGGGTAAGGCGACATGCTCAACCCATTTGGACACATAACCCACCACGACCAAGATATACGTATTTCCGCAAGAACTCACAAAAGGGTCCATAAAGTCAATGCCCCAAACATTGAAAATATCAATCTCCAAGATAGTTGTGAGAGGCATCTCATTTTTCATTAAAACTCCACCAGTCCCCCTGAAATTCATCACATCTTTTCACTATGTCACTTGCATCCTTATAAAGAGTAGGCCAATAGAAACAACCACAACTAAGCACTTTGGCCGTTGTTCATGCTCCACCATGATGACCACTATATGGCGAAGAATGACAAGCACCAAGAATATCGCTTTGTTCTTCTTCCGGTACACACCTTCTAATCACCACATCTGTACAAATCCGTAAAGATATGGTTCATCCCAATAATAATCTTGACAATCTCTTTTGAGCTTCTTCCTTTGGTTTGAAGAGAACTTTTCGGAGTGATTCCACTCACAAGAAAATTTGCCAAGTCCGCAAACCATGGCATCTTTCATTGAAATTGGCAAAAGTTGCTCATCGGGGAAGAAGTCATTGATTTCAAGGCCATCATGTGGCCTCCCCTCCTCCTTCAAACGAGACAAGTGGTCCGCCACTTGGTTTTCACTACCTTTCCTATCTTGAATATCAATATCAAATTCTTGCAACAAGAGTACCCGTCTCATCAACTGAGCTTTAGAATCCTTTTTGCTCATATCCTTGTGGACAATCACCTTGGCACCCATCAAGTATGGGCGGAACTTCTCAATTGCAAATACAATAGCAAGGATCTTTTGCTCCATAACGATGTAATTGACTTGGGCACTATTCATGGTCTTACTAGCATAGTAAACCGAGTAAAAAAACTTTGTTAATACGTTTCCCAAAAACAACCTCAACCGCAACGTCACTTGCATCACACATGAGTTCAAAAGGCAAACTCCATTTTGGAGCTGCAATGATAGGAGTAGTTGTCAACTTGAGCTTCAATAGTTCAAAAGCCCTCATACAATTATCATTGAAATAGAACTTGGCATCCTTCTCAAGGAGCTTGCACAATGGGTTCACCACTTTAGAGAAATCTTTGATAAAGCACCGGTAGAAACCCGCATAGCCTAGGAAACTCCGCACACCTTTCAACAAAGTTGGAGGTGGAAGCTTAGAAATCACCTCAATCTTCGCCTTGTCAACTTCCATTCCATTCCTTGAGATTTTATGGCCAAGGACAATGCCTTCCTCAACTATAAAATGGCATTTCTACCAATTGAGCACCATTCGTCTCTTCGCATTTAGCCAACACTTTGTCCAAATTTGCAAGACAATCATCAAAAGGCATCCTCTTGAAAGCAAAAGTACCATAAGGACATGTAAAGATTGTTTTCTCTTGATCTTCTGAAGCAATGAGAATTTGGTTGTAGCCCGAGTACCCATCAAGAAAACAAAAGAAAGCTCGGCTGGCCAATCTATCTAGCATTTGGTCCAAGAAAGGAAGTGGAAAGTGATCCTTCCTTGTAACTTTGTTGAGCTTACGATAATCCATACAGACCTTCCAACTGGTCACTGTTCCTGTAGGAATCAACTCATTCTTATCATTGGTAAGAATTGTCATGTCCCATCTCTTTGGAACAGATTGAACCGGAGAGGTCCATGAACTATCGGAACAATTGATAATCTCCTCCCTGACAACTCTTGCATAGCCTCATTGAGTCTTCTTTGATATTCAATGGACAGTTTAGCACCATCCTCCAACTTGATCTTATGCATGCAAACTGCGGGGCTTATACTCTGAATATCCGCCAAAGTCCACCCAATAGCCTTCTTCCTCTTTTGAAGCACCGTCAATATGGAATCAACCTGAACGTTAGTCAAGTAAGAGGAATGAATAACCGGTAAAGTAGAACAAGGGCCAAGAAATTCATACCGAAGGTGTGGAGGCAATGGCTTCAACTCAAAAGTAGGTGGCTTTTCAATAGAAGGCATTGTAGGAGGAGTCATCTTATTCTCAAGATCCAAAGATAATTTCCGGCGTGCATAGTTGTACGACCACATTCCTTGCAAAGAATTCACACATTCCATGAAACCATCCATCTCATCATCATCAAATTATAGCAAAACGGCTTCTAATACATCACCAATGTTAGTTGTCGCACTTGTATCATCAACAATAACATCGTTCACCAAATCCACAAAAACAACCACCTCATTTCCATTTGGTTTCCGTATAGACTTACACACATGGACTGCCACTTGTTCATCACCAACCCGGAATGTGAGTTCTCCGGCTTCCACATCATAAAGAACCTTACTCGTAGCAGGGAAATGTCTCCCAAGAATGGTAGATACTTCATAATCAACTTCACAATCTAGAATAACAAAGTCCACCGAAAGAATGAACTTGTCAACTCGGACCAAAACATCCTTAATAACACCCAACATCCTCTTCATGGTACGATTGACCGTTTGTAACCTCATAGATATGGGTCTTGGTTGTGCAATTCCCAAGGTTTTGAAAATGAATAGGGCATCAAACTAATACTCGCCCAAGATCACAAAGAGCTTTAGCAAATTCAGCACTCCCAATTGTACAAGGAATCATGAAAGTACCGGGATCCAACTTGGGAGCCACAGAATGAATAATTGCACTCACTTAATGAGTGACCTTGATATTTCAAAATTCATTGACCGCTTCTTGGTCACAAGATCTTTCATAAACTTTGCATAACCGGGCACTTGTTCCAAAGCTTCTACCAATGGCATATTAATTGAAAGACTCTTCATCATTTGAATGAACTTCTTGAATTGATTCTCATCATTTCTTTTGGCAAGTCATTGAGGGTAGGGAGGTGGAGACTTAGGAAATGGTGTCCTAGCCTTTTGCACTACCGGATATGGTATGTCAATGATGTGCTCCTTAGACGGGTTCACCTCCTCTTGAGTCTCTTCAAAACTATTATCAATGTCAATCCGTACCTCATCATTTTCTTGACATTGTTTGGGATCTCCTCCTCTTGTACCACTTGGTCATTATCTACAAGTCATCTTTCACTTGAGGTGGGTGCATTCCCGCCTCTTCCACTTCTTGTGATAACTGCCATAGCATGCCCGGTATTGTTACCACCTTCTAGGTTCACCACCGTGTCACTTGGTAAGTGCACCCTTAGGACGAGAATTTAGAGATTGAAATATTTGCCCCATTTGAACATCTAGTTTACGGACTGATGTGTTGTGTGAGGAAAGTTAGGCATCTGAATTGGCATTCTTTTCCATCATTTGCTTAAATATATTCTCAATATGACCCATCTCATTGTTTGAGGAACTTGACCATGGGAAGGATAAGGAGGTGGGTTGCTCGGTTGTTGATACATTGGGGGCCTTTGCAAACCTGACCCCTAGTTGCCTTGATTGTTTCCCCAACCACATTGATTGTTGCCTACCCAATTTCCTTGGTTGTTCCTACTCTAATTGCCTTGATTGTTGTTATTATGCCAATTTCCTTGATTGTTAGAACTTCAATTGCCTTGGTTATTTTGTGGTCACCAGTGTTGTTGATTTGAGCCTTGGAAGTTGTTTCTTTGCCCTTGAAAATTGTTCACATATTGAACTTCCTCTTCTTGTTCATGATAAGAGTCATCTTGATAAAAACCACCATGATCTTGCACATAATTCTCCACTCGGGTTTGCATTTGTGGACGCTTGATTCTCTTCTTGTTCACTAATACATTTACTCCCTCCATAGCATGAACTTGCTTAGGATCTTGCACTTGATTAAGTTGGGCATTTGCTACTTGAGTCATGGTTATTGTCAATTCGGCAATGGCTTGCCCATGGTCTTGTAACTTTTTGTGAAGGTGTATCATTGTCACGACCCAAGATCCATGTGACTGGTACTCGGCATACTACCCGAACCGAGCGAACCAAACCCATGTACAAACCCACTCTTATGTGCATGCGGAAGCCTTTTGAAACATAAGCATTTTAAACAATAAAATCCGTGCATGAAGTTCAACCATTTAAAATAATTCTTTTCATTAAATAAAAGACATAAAATTAAATGTTCATTTATGCATGTCATATGAGTTATCATAGCTTACAACCCAAAAGAATAAACTACTACTGTCTATGGAATCTCTATGACACAGAATGAAAATAATCGACCGAGACAGGCCTCGATGACCCAAAAGTAAAAAGTAAATACTACTCCACGACAGTAAGAGTGGAGCCTCTCCAAAACTACCAAATGGAAATGTGGAGTTGTCCTATCCACGGGGCTAGCACTACTAGGACTGGTACCTGAAAACAGAAATGAAAATTTGGCCAAAGGGCCTAAGCTCCACGTGCCTAGTATGAATCATGAACCATTTTTCCAAGAAGTGGGACACGATAAGAAAAGAGGTCAAGAGATATGCAAAGCATTGATATAACAAGGAAGTATTTATACCAAATCATAATTTAAACAAGGAAATAAAATAATAGTGTAAAACATATTTCAAAGTCACTTCCTTTAGCATTTAAAGTTCAACCAAAAACATGTGAGGTTTTTCCCTTTAATGGGAGCACTATACCGACACCGACGTAATAGAAACAATACTAGGTGATCATCCTAGCCACAAGTATTTGACTCTACTTGTTCAGGCGACTTCCCGTAGTACCGTATGAGTCGACTTAATCTCGTTACATTCAGTAATGATCATTTGCCCACAATTTAGAGGACTTTATCCCACAAACCTAGGCTTAACCTTGAAATGTCTCCCTACACCGGTACGTGTAGTCCCATGGTAACGAATTCAAGATTCAAACCAATCTCGATGGTCTCCAGAGTAACTCCCAAAATATTTGACTCTTCTAAAATCGATTTATAGCTTAAAAGCCTCAAAGAAATCTCTTTTAAATCAAATCATGGTATTCATAGCCGATCCAACCATTTGAACAAGAATCAAACAAAACATTTCTCATTTCTATGTTAAAGTAATTAACAAAATAATAATTTATCTTTTAGTTCAAAAAGTGTCACTCTAACATATAAAGATATTTCAAAAATATTACACTTTATATTTCCAATAAAAAGTCACGTCATTAAACATTTGAAATGCAATAAATGGTGAAATCCCAACCCGCTCGTCCCTACAAGCTAGGATCCACAATTTGAATCAAGTTCCAAACTATTTTACAATATGCGATTTTGGAGGAAAACTCCATGAAGTAGTAGGTTTCAACATACCTTGATACGCTCCCAAAACTCCACCACAAGTATCCAAGGTGTTCAACCATTCTCAATCTACACAATTATATCTTAGATGAGTCAAGAGTTACCCAACGATACCCAAAAAGACCCATTTAGACCTTAGCTCTTGACTATAGGTAGTTAGGGTTCATATCTCTTACCACATGTATTCACCCATGCTTAACAATCTCATTTATATTACTTAATAGTCTATTGGATTTATAAACAACTCAACAACCTCCATGTAATAACTCAATTTACTATTCATTGTCTTCCCAACTACCAACATAAATACCCAACTAGGATTTCATAAATACTCATACTCAATCACCTCCCTATATCATGAATACCATAAATATACTCATATATACCTCATAAACGAGATTGGAGTAGAGGAAATTACCTTTTGAAGAAAACCCTAGAAAAATCTCTTCTTTGGTGTTCTTGGTGATTCTTCAAGATTCAAGTGAAATCCTATGGATTAAATCTATATATGTGTTAGTTCTAGCATCCAATGATGTTACAACATCATAAATATGCCAAGAAATCATACCTTGAAGTGTATTAAGTGTAGGGATTGACCCTTTCTCTCTTTAGAATTCCAATGCTCCAAAATCTTGTACCTCTTTCTCTCTCCCGGACCCCATACTATTTATATAAAATGAGCTGCGTAGGCAAATTGCGTAGCCTACACATCTTCGCTACACAGGCTTGCGTAGCCTATGTAGTTTGGCTGCGTAGCCTACGCAAGCTTGCATAGTCTACGCAACATAAGCCTCCCCCTCACCTAGCATGCTTTTTTTGCCTACGCAACCTGCGTAGGCTACGCACGGAGGCTGCGCAGGTCTGCTAGGATCTGTTCCTCCATCTTTTCCCAACCATTCCAAGTTATGCCTTTATCCACTCAACTTGGGGACTGTCAATCCTTCTTACCTTCATGCTCAAGTATCGTAATGATCTTGTTACCCTCGTATGGTCCCCAACATATATCAAGATCTCGTTAATCATTCTCCTAAGCTTATATTAAGCTTGAGTTTACTAAAAATAAATCTCGGGGCTTTACAATTATGTTGGGATCACCTTGTAGAATACTAGCCCGGGATTGCCAAGCCGACAACGTTTCCGCCATCTCATCAAGAATCTCACATGCCTCCGCATTAGGTGTTGTCATAAAGTTGCCACCGACCAATTGATTGACCATACATTGGTTCGTAGTATTGATACCACGGTATAAAGTTCGTTGGATCATATTTTCGGTCATATTATTGTTCAGGCACTCTTTCACCATTGTCCGATACCTCACCCTAATTTCAGGCAAAGGTTCATTTGGCTCTACTTGAAAGCCAATATTTCATTCCTAAGAGTAGCCTGTAACACCCCAAACCCGGGGAGGCGTGGTTGGCACCCGGTGCCATACTGGCCGGAGCGAACCACTCTGTAACTCATTAATTCCTTTTGTCACTATCATGGGCCAACATGGCCACAACTAGTAATGTCAATTGCAAGTAAGCAAATGTTAGATCAATGAACCATCGTTCATAAAACATGAATACATATGGGCCGTCAAGGCCTGTAACATATTGTACATAATAAACCTGTGTCTACAAAGCCTCTAAGATTATTTGACATAAAATGGGATAGGTTACCGGCCTACCCATAAGTCTGTAGCAAAACTCTGACATGATGACTCATAGACTCGGCTGCACTCCGAATGAGGTGGAGTCTTATCCATCCTTCGCTGAATGCCAATCTCATCTACTATGAGGGCTCATCAAACTGATTATCTATACCTACAGGCATGAATGCAGTGTCCCCAACAAAAGGACGTCAGTACGAATAATATACCAAGTATGTAAGGCGAAACTTAAACATAACAGTAAGTAAACATTAATTAAGGACATGGAAGAAACATAGAGTACATGACTCAACCTGTAAGTCTGGATAACTCTGTAATTCATGAAATAATTATAGTGTCATGCATATGCATATGAATGTCGTGTCGTGCATAGGTACATGTTTCATAACATCATTAGGCCTCTAAGGGCATCCCATCATATCATCTCGGCCACCGTGGGCAAAATCATCAACGTATATATACACACACACGCACACACATACATATATACGCGTATATAACGTCGTCTGATCATGGGTCAATGTACATGTATAAATGAATGCAATGCATGAGAAGTACGTTAATAAAATCTCTCGGAACGTCATAAGACCACTATACCTCTGATTGATATCATGAAACAAACTTTATCAACTTACGTATTTTCTGAGACCCATGAACAAATGAAAGAATAATAGGACACATGGAGAATAAAGAATATAAGCATCTCTAGCATTTCTATGAATAGAATCATTTATAAAAATTGTGCATTTGCTCGTTTCGTTTGTATCGTATGGATCATGCCAGAAGAAAGAAGAGATAGCCTTAACATACCTGGAGCAATATATCCAATGGTTTCAATTGTCCTAATTTGAACAAAAGCGTCTCCTGCACCTAACAATTTCAGTTACATGGCCAACCATATCTTGATCTAGCAAGATATTGCTTGTCTTTAAGTCACAACAATGGTGTTGAATAGTCTTTGCGGAGATAGTCCATTGCAGATTCAACATTTATCATTTTATCTAAGAATAAGTTATCACTGTATAACCATTTTTCAAATGTCCCATTCATTCAGCATGTATTCTAATACTAAGGCTTTGCAAGTAGTGATGGCTTCAGTAAGATTTTGATGGTGGAGGACATCATAGAACTTCGTTCAGTCGAGAGGACAAAATAATTAGACTAATGTAAACTCTAGCAGTTGGAAAAGCTAGGAGAAGAACCATTCCGACAGGCATATGGTGGGTCATTCGAAAAAATAGATGACATACACAAGCTGAAGTAGAGTAATGTATTCATCTTAATTAACACAACCGACTATCCTTTTTCCAAGTTTCATTTTAATCAAGCCACATAGTTAATCATGGCATGAGTCACAATGTAGGAATATGGGGGGCTACGACGTTATGGGGTGGTCAATTCTTATCCAACAATGTATTAATTAATTAATTAGGTAATACGCCGCTATCCGGTAATTAACTAATTACCCTCATAATTAAGTATTGTCTCAAATTTTTTAAAATTACACTTATTTTTAATACACTTTATACATCATACTATCATGGTCATGTGGTACCATATAATATAAACACATACACTATTATTTCATTAAAACATTCATGTAAAAAAAATGCACATATTTTCTCAACTTCTAATTTTCCTAATTCTCATATAAAGAGTACAAATTTTCGTACACGTAATTATTAAACTGGTAAAAAAATAATCTTCTTTTCTTGTGAGAAATTAATTTTTATCTTTACAATAAAGAAAATCTCCTTTATAAACTTTCTCATATTATGTGTATAATTTTTAAACATATTCGAATGTAGTAATATTAATAACTATATAAAATCATATTTTTCAAACCATTTTTTTTACAAAAATGTTTCACTCAAAATACCATATCAAATATATATATATATATATATATATATATATATATATAACGGTATCAAGATTGTTAAACTTACCAGGTGTAACATTCTTCCCCCCTTTTGGAACATTTGTCCTCGAATGTTAACTATTACAGATTCACAAAATTTTTACTAGGGTCTCCCCTGCAACTTAAACTAAACCCCAAACTATATCTGAAGTCGCGACTATTCACAACCTTTTGTACTTGAGTATCTCGTATCTTATTCACCTTTACTTTATTTACTTTTCAATCTCTCATCGTATCTGCTGTTTCTTTCACAACCTCCCTTCAACATAGGTGGAAATTACACCTTAAAGCTCTACTGTAATACCTGCACCTCTGG
Organism: Nicotiana attenuata; assembly: GCF_001879085.1. NCBI lineage: Eukaryota > Viridiplantae > Streptophyta > Magnoliopsida > Solanales > Solanaceae > Nicotiana > Nicotiana attenuata. The sequence continues at coordinate 428,651 of NW_017670705.1, read as the reverse complement.
TGCATATAAAATCTAGCGAAAGCTTCATACTAATTTCTTACGACTCAGCTCTATGGCACGTTCTAGAAATAAAAGAAGGGTAACATTTCCTACATGCCCTATAGCCTTTCAATTATAAATGTGGCGCGCAACACACCCAGAAGTGAGACTCTACTAGGCACGGCTTTGTAGACTCCCTAGGACACGACCCGCTATGATACCACTTTGTCACGCCCCAAACCTGGGGAGGTGTGGCTGGCACCCGGATCCATACTGGCCCGAGCGAACCACTCTATAACTCATTCATTCCTTTTGTGACTATCATGGGCCAACATGGCCACAACTAGTAATGTACAGTTGTAAGTGGGCAAATGTTAGATCAATAAACCATCGTTCATAAAACATGATTACATATGGGCCGTCAAGGCCTCTGACATACTGTACATAATAAACCTGTGTCTACAAAGCCTCTAAGATTATTTGACATAAAATGGGATGGAGTACCGGCCTACCCATAAGTTTGTAGCAAAACTCTGACACGATGACTCATTGACTCGGCTGCACTCCGAATGAGGTGGAGTCTTACCGATCCTTCGCTGAATGTCAATCTCGTCTACTATGAGGGCTCATCAAACTGATTATCTATACCTGCAGGCATGAATGCAGCGTCCCCAATAAAAGGACGTCAGTACGAATAATGCACCGAGCATGTAAGGCGGAACTGAAACATAACAGTAAGTCAACATTAATAAAGGACATGGAAGAAACATAGAATAAATGACTCAACCTGTAAGTCTGGATAACTTTGTAATTCATGAAATAATTATAGTGTCATGCATATACATATAAATGTCGTGTCGAGCATAGGTACATGTTTGATAACATCATCAGTCCTCTGAGGCATCCCATCATATCATCTCGGCCACCGTGGGCAAAATCATCAACGTATACCAGCTGATCAGGTGGTGGTGTGTATATAATGCCGTAACCTTTTCCCATATCCCATATATGTATATATATACACACATACATATATACGCGTATATAACGTCGTCTGATCATGGGTTAATGTACATGTATAAATGAATGCAATGCATGAGAAGTACGTTAATAAAATCTCCCGGAACGTCATAAGACCACTATACCTCTGATTGATATCATGAAACAAACTTTATCAACTTACGTATTTTCTGAGACCCATGAACAGATGAAAGAATAAGAGGACACATGGAGAATAAAGAACATAAGCATCTCTAGCATTTCTATGAACAAAATCATTTATAGAAATCGTGCATTTGCTTGTTTCGTTTGTATCGTATGGATCATGCCAGAAGAAAAAAGGGATAGCCTTAACATACCTGGAGCAATATATCCAATGGTTTCAATTGTCCTAATTTGAACAAAAGCGCCTCCTGCACCTAACAATTTCAGTTACATGGCCAACCATATCTTGATCTAGCAAGATATTGCTGGTCTTTAAGTCACAATGCACCACTGGTGTTGAATAGTCATTGTGGAGATAGTCCATTGCAGATGCAACATTTATCATTTTATCTAAGAATAAGTTATCATTGTATAACAATTTTTCAAATGTCCCATTCATTTAGCATGTATTCCAATACTAAGGCTTTGCAACTAGTGATGGCTTCAGTTCGATGGTGGAGGACATCATAGAACTTTGTTCAGTCGAGAGGACAAAATAATTAGACTAATGTAAACTCTAGCAGTTGGAAAAGTTAGGAGAAGAACCATTCCGACTGGCATATGGTGGGTCATTCGGAAAAAATAGATGACATACACAAGCTGAAGTAGAGTATTGCATTCATATTAATTAAAACAACCGACTATCCTTTTTCCAAGTTTCATTTTAATCAAGCCACATAGTTAATGAAGGCATGAGTCACAAAGTAGGAATTGGGGGGAGG
>NW_017670705.1:394061-426194 GCF_001879085.1 Nicotiana attenuata | reverse complement strand
TGCACTAGCATAACCTTCGCTGGGCAATAGCTGGTGTTGTACTGCTTGTGGTTGAGGTGGTGGAGGTGGGGGTGGTACGAGGACGTTGTCTTGTGGAACTCAGCCTTGCCAATTCCGGTTTGGCACTTGAGGTACCTCATCGATTTGTTACTCCTCGCCGTCCAAGTCTCCCAATGGCATATTTTCGAGCTCATTGTTCGCCATGGTTGTACCTATGATTTCTTGAACAAGTTAGTAAAACGGAAGGGAAAGAAGATATTTCAAGAACACACTCAAATATATAGCTAACTTTGTCAAAACTCTCTAAAAACGACGCAAAAAATTAATCCACGCCCCATCTACACTCAATAGTGAGTGGAAACGGTTGTTGGAAGAATAGTACCCAAAAAGAGTCGGGGTCAATTTCCACTGGGAGTTTAATATGGGTGTTAGGGTGTACACTTGATGAGAGTAAATGATATAGCTCAACCGCGCTTCCAAACAAGGGATTTTGTTTTCTATTTCTAAATTTAACACTAGCAATTATCAACCACGGAGAAGAGCATAGAAAAAGAGTAATTATTTTTGTTGTTTTTATCAAATGGGTAAAAGGCCTAGGGATTTAACCTTCACCTAGGTGCTTGACGTTATGGGATGGTCAATTCTTATCCAACAATGTATTAATTAATTAATTAGGTAATACCCCTCTATCCGATAATTAACCAATTACCCGCATAATTAATAATTATCTCAAATTACTTAAAATTCTACTTATTTTTAATACTCTTTATACATTATACTATTATGATCATGTGGTACCATATAAAATAAATACATACACTATTATTTTATTAAAACATTCATGTAGAAAAAATGCACCTATTTTCTCAACTTCTAATTTTCCTCATTCTCATATAAAAAGTACAAATTTTCGTACAGTTAATTCTGAAACTTGTAAAAGATAACCTTCTTATCTTGTGAGAAATTAATTTCTATCTTTACAATAAAGAAAATCTCCTTTATAAACTTTCTCATATTATGTGTATAATACATATTGAAAGTAATAATATTAATATATATATAAAGTCATATTTTTCAAACCATTTATTTTACAAAAATATTCCACTCAAAATACCATATCAAATATATATATATAGCGGTATCAAGGTTGTTAAACTTACCGGGTGTAACATAGCCATATGCCCATGGGAGAAAAATATAGCAATAAACTTGTTCGCCAATTCATCCCAAGTATGTAGCAAATTATTAGGCAAACGTTCCAACCAATCTAAAGCTTTACCCCGTAGATAGAAGGGAAAAAGCCTTAGCCTCAAAGCATTCTCGAAAATATTAGTTTGCTTGCTCCCCCAACACGTATCCACAGAGCCCTTCAAATGTTTATAGGCATTTTGACTTGGCGCACCGGTGAAAAAACCTCGTTGCTCTAGCAAAGTGAGCATCACATTGGTAATTTTGAAGTTGCCCGCCCTAATAAGGGAGGGGGGGGGGGGGCTATTGCACTAGCATAACCTTCGCTGGGCAATAGCTGGTGTTGTACTGCTTGTGGTTGAGGTGGTGGAGGTGGGGGTGGTACGAGGACGTTGTCTTGTGGAACTCAGCCTTGCCAATTCCGGTTTGGCACTTGAGGTACCTCATCGATTTGTTACTCCTCGCCGTCCAAGTCTCCCAATGGCATATTTTCGAGCTCATTGTTCGCCATGGTTGTACCTATGATTTCTTGAACAAGTTAGTAAAACGGAAGGGAAAGAAGATATTTCAAGAACACACTCAAATATATAGCTAACTTTGTCAAAACTCTCTAAAAACGACGCAAAAAATTAATCCACGCCCAATCTACACTCAATAGTGAGTGGAAACGGTTGTTGGAAGAATAGTACCCAAAAAGAGTCGGGGTCAATTTCCACTGGGAGTTTAATATGGGTGTCAGGGTGTACACTTGATGAGAGTAAATGATATAGCTCAACCGCGCTTCCAAACAAGGGATTTTGTTTTCTATTTCTAAATTTAACACTAGCAATTATCAACCACGGAGAAGAGCATAGAAAAAGAGTAATTATTTTTGTTGTTTTTATCAAATGGGTAAAAGGCCTAGGGATTTAACCTTCACCTAGGTGCTAGTCTAATGGGTAAATCACGTTAATGCTTGTTTTAGTGACAGGGGTGTATTATAACTCTCAACTCTAAATTACCCACTCAATCTCTCGATTATAGAGTGATTTTCCAAAATTGGCTTTCTTAAGCCCAATTTGGTATCAATTCAAATAGTTGATATGAGCTCAAGTCGGATTTTCCTTATCTGTAGTTTAAATCCTTTAATTAGACTAGCCAAAACCTTAACCATACCAATTTCTTGTTAGCCAAGTTTTCCTAGACTAAGTCCCCCTTTCTTTAAGAACCAAGTTAAATAGGGATGAACCAATGTTTGAAACTATTAATTCAAGAAATAATGCATGAACAAGGCTAAATAATAAACAGCCAATCATAAACAAGCATTAAATTAATCACCCATAAGGTTTAGACACTAGGGTTGGGTCAAAACCCTCGAGAAAATCTAGCTCCTTATGGTAGAAAACAAAGAATACAAAGAAGAAGAACTAATTAAAGCCATAAAACAAAATTCAATTGATAAAACTAATGTTTCTTCACCCAAAATGGTCACTAATTACCTAAAGTAGTAAAGTATAATGGCTAAAACACTAAATATTACTCAACTTGCCCTAAAAAGTGTTTCCTGTCTATTTATAGTGGACCAAAATTCGCTGACAAAATGCCCTTCGAGAGGTTCTGCGACCGCACAATTCCATGTGCGGTCCGTACTTTTCTTAGCTCCAGCAGGTGTAGATATTCTGCAACCGCACAACTCCATCTGCAGCAACACTTCAGCTTCTGCTGCCGCACTTTTCCTTCTACGACTGCACTTTTGGCAAGGCTTCATAGTTGGTCGTTTGACACATTCTCTCAACTTTTTGAATTCTTGTCACTGCAACTGTCACAATCCAAATTCCACTTTAGGTCGTGATGGCGCCCAACACCGTGGTTAGGCAAGCCAATCCTAACAACTAGCGAGTTTTTAATTTTTGTATTAAACATTCCCAACATTTCCATGACTTATAATTAAATCAGTCGATAATTGTCAATTTCATAACAATATAAATACAACCCAAAAATACTAGTCTACTAATGTGTGTGCCAGGAACTAGTGTCACAAGTACTAGGGCAACTAGTAGAATGTACAAAAGAATACACTATCCTACTGCCTGAAACGGAATAGATAGTACATAATAATGACAAAAGGAGAGAAACTCCGGTATGCTGCTGAATGGCTCAGAAGGGGGCAGCTCACCGTGAGATCTCGGTCAAGTATCAGAAACGCGTGCCAGACTGATAGCTAGATGCACCTGCCTCAGATCCTGTACATTTAAGTACAGAAGCGTAGTATGAGTAAATAAACAACATGTACCCAGTAAGTATCCAGTCTAACCTCGAAGAAGTAGTGACGAGGGGTCGACTTGACACGTACTAGGATAATAACATAATTTAAGTGTTACGCTAAGCATGGATTTGTCATAAATAAATAATAGATGATAACAAGAAGTGACAAGCTTTTTCATAAATAATATTTCAGTTAACAATCCATATTCCAAGGCCTTTTAGTCAGTTCAATTCACAGAAAGTACCGGGCAAGTAACATGCGCAAATAATGCCGAGGTCGTACGGCCCGATCCAACATAAAATAAAATGTGCACTGCCGGAGGGTCGAACGGCGCGAACCATAGATGCATCTATTATCCCGCTTGTGAATCATACATGCGACGCGGTAAATCACAGTTAAACACATCAAACAATCAATCAATAATTTTATCAGAAGGCAAATTATCCAAAATAGTGTCAAGTTTATCATTAACGGTCAAGAAAATGACGTTTGACTTCCTAGAAATCCATTTGCCAAGTTCAATATGATTTACAAATTTTTAATTCACAATAGAGTTACAAATACAACAAATAAAGCATGCTTTTGGGTCCTAGACTACCCGGACTTAAACATAATAGTAGCTACGCACAGACTCTCGTCACCTCGTGCGTACGTAGCCCCCGCAATTACTGGAAAATATTCAATTATTTCTCCTATGGGGATAATTCCCTCTTACAAGGTTAGAAAGGAGACTCACCTTGCCCCAAAGCTTACTTCCAATAGCAAGAACGCGCTCAAATCCTCAATTCGGAGCTGAACGATCCAAAACTAATCAAACGGGGTAAGAACTAATCAATACATACTCGAGAGTTCATATTCTAACCATTAAAGTAATTTTCCAACCCTAAATACAAGTTTCCTAAAATCCGTCCCCGACCCACGTGCCTGGATTCCGGAAATTTTCGAGGTAAGTTGTTACCCATAACCTAGGAATCAAGAATATATGATTTTTACATCATTTCATAACAAATTTCGTGGTAAAATCTCGTCATTATCAAAACCCTAGGTTTTGTTCTAATCCCATGATTTCTACAAATCTTTAGGTATTAATCTACCCAAAAACCAAGTATTAAACTCACATCAAGTAGGAGTAACTTACCTCACAATTGCTAGGTTGAAATCCCTTCTTGGAAGCTCCTAAATCGCCCAAACAATGAGTGAAATGTGTCAAAAATGACACATTCCCATATTAAATGAAGGCACTGCCTTCAGCGATTTCCGCACCTGCGGTTAGGGGACCGCATCTGTAGTCTCGCTTCTGTGAAGAAGTATCCACATCTGCAGTCTGGAGCCGCTTCTGCGATCCCGCCCCTTCGATCCCGCCGCTGCAAAAAGGGAGTCGCTTCTGCGATTTCTGGGCTCCCTCCCTGGGACCGCACTTGCGATGGCTGGACCGCTTCTACGATCTCGCACCTGCGACTGTTCAACCGCAGGTGCGGTTATGACACCAAACTGTAGCTTCAGCTCTCTTTCAAGTTTTCTAACTCAATCGAGCCTCGCCCGAACATACAGACAAGTTTGAAATCATAAAACGGACTCGCTCAAACCCTCGGAACGCCCGAAACAACGCTAAATCTACGAATCACCCCCTAAAACCAATTGGATCAAATTTATGAACTTCAAGTTCTTCAACTCACATCCAATGCGACGAAACACACTTATACTACTCGGATTGACACCAAATTTTGCGTGCAAGTCTTAAATGACAATACGGAACTATTCACGGTCTCAGAATTCCGTTCGGACCTCGATAACACAAAAACCCTCTCCAAACCATATATTTAAGAACTTAGAAATCCTTAAGGAATCAACTTTCACTATTAGGCGCCAAAACGCTCCCGGGTCATCCAAAACCCGATCCGGGCATATGCCCAAGTCCGAAATCATCATACGAACCTGTTGGAATCTTCAGATCCGGATTCCGAGGTCGTTTTCTCAAAATATTGACCGAAGTCAAACTTGGCCTTTTAAGCCAATCTTAAGGAATCAAGTGTTCCGATTTCAACTCAAACTCTTCCAAATCCCGAACCAACCATCCCCACAAGTCATAAATAAGTAAAAGCAAGTACGGGAAGTCTTATTTAGGGAAATGGGGTTCTAGAAAGCAAAACGACCAGTCAGGTCGTTACATTCTCCACCTCTTAAACAAACGTTCGTCCTCAAACGGGTTTAGATTCATACCTGAAGTGCTGAATAAGTGCAGATATCTGCTCCGCATGTCCTCTTCAGACTCCCAGGTCGCCTCCTTGACTAGTTGGCCCTTCCACTAGACCTTTACTGCAGAAATCTTCTTGGATCTCAACTGGTGATCCTGTCTATCAATAATAGCAAACGGTTCCTCCTCGTAGCCCAGGCTCTCATCTAGCTGAACAGTACTGAAGTCTAATACATGAGACAAGTCAGCATGATACCTACGAAGCATTGATACGTGAAAAACTGGATGAACTCCCGATAAGCTGGGAGGTAAAGCAAGCTCATAGGCAACCTCCCCAACTCGCCTCAACACCTCAAAAAGGCCTGTAAACTGGGGCTCAACTTGCCCTTCTTCCCAAATCTCATAATACCTTTCATCGATGAGACTTTCAAGAGAACCTTCTCGCCGACCATGAATGATACATCCCGCGTCTTCTGATCTGCATAACTCTTCTGTCTGGACTGAGCTCCGCGGAGTCTCTCCTGAATCAATTTTACCTTCTCCAAGGCGTCTCTCACCAAGTCCGTACCATACAACTTAGCCTCACCAGGCTCAAACCACCCGATAGGAGAACGACATCGCCGATCGAATAAAGCCTCAAATGGAGCCATCTCGATGCTGGACTAATAGCTATTGTAGTAAGCAAACTCGGCCAAAGGAAAGAACTGATCCCACTACCGTCCAAAGTCAATCACACATGCTCTAAGCATGTCCTCCAGAATCTGAACTGTACGCTCCGATTACATGTCGGTCTGCGGGTGAAATGCTGTGCTGAGCTCTACCTGGGTCCCCAACTCACTCTGCACAACTCTCCAGAAATGGGAAGTGAACTGAGGGCCTCTATCTGATATGATGGAAACAGGCACACCGTGCAACTGAACTATCTCCCGAATGTAGATCTGAGCCAAACTCTCTGAAGTATAAGTAGTCACTACAAGAATGAAGTGTGCCGACTTGGTCAACCTGTCGACAATGACCCAAACTGCATCAAACTTTCGCAGTGTCCGTGGCAACCAAACAACAAAGTCCATAGTAATGCGCTCCCACTTCCACTCCGGTATAGGCATCTGCTGAAGTAGGCCACCTGGCCTCTGGTGCTCATACTTAACCTGCTGGCAATTCAAGCACCTAGCCACATACTCAACTATGTCTTTCTTCATTCGCCGCCACCAAAAATGCTGCCTTTGATCACGATACATCTTCGTAGCACCTAGATGAATAGAATACCGTGAATTGTGTGCCTCCTCTAGAATCCTCTCCCTTGAGCCATCGACATTAGGAATGCATAAGTGACCCTGGAGTCGCAGAGCACCATCCTCGCCAAGAGAAACCTCATTGGCACCACCCTAAAGCAGCGTCTCTCTAAGAACTGCCAAATGCGGATCATCGAACTGTCGAGCCTTGATCTGCCCCAATAATGAAGACTGAGCAACAACACACTCAAGGACTCGGCTGGGCTCTGAAATATCCTACCTCACGAGTCTGTTAGCCAAGGAATGAATGTCCAAAGCTAGTGGCCTCTCCTTTGCCGGAATGAATGCCAAACTACCCATACTCTCTGCTTTCCTGCTTAAGGCATCTACAACCACATTTGCCTTGCCCGGATGGTAAAGAATGGTGATGTCATAATCCTTCAGTAACTCAAGCCATCTACGCTGCCTCAAATTGAGATCCCTATGCTTGAACAAATGCTCTAAGCTGCGATGATCAGTATAAACCTCACAGGACACCCTTTACAGATAATGCCTCCATATCGTAAGAGCATGAACAATCGCGACACACTCTAGATCGTGCACAGGGTAATTCTTCTCATGAATCTTCAGCTGACGGGAAGCATATGCAATAACTCGCCCCTCCTGCGTCAATACACATCCCAAGCCGACGCGTGAAGCATTGCAATACACTGTATACGTCCCCGAACCGGAAGGCAATACAAGAACTGGTGCTATAGTCAAAGCTGTCTTGAGCTACTAGACGCTTATCTCACAATCATCGGACCAGCGGAAAGGAGCACCCTTCTATGTCAATCTAGTCAAAGGTGCTGCAATGGATGAAAAGCCCTGAACGAATCGGCGATAATAACCTACCAACCCCAGGAAACTCCGGATCTTGGTCACTGAAGTAAGGCGTGGCCAACTCTGAACTACCTCAATCTTCTTGGGATCCACCTCAATACCCTCGCCTGACACAACATGCCCCAAGAATGCCACTGACTCAAGCCAAAACTCACACTTGGAGAACTTAGCATATAGCTTATGCTCCTGCAAGGTCTGAAACACTACTCTCAAATGCTGCTCGTGCTCCCCCAGGCTACGCGAGTATATCAATATGTCATCAATGAAGACAATGATAGAGGAATCAATATAAGGCCTGAACACCCTGTTCATCAAGTCCATAAACGTCGCTGGAGCATTAGTTAAGTCGAAGGACATCACCAGGAACTCATAATGGCCATATCTAGTACGGAAGGCAGTCTTTGGGACATCTGAGTCCCGAATCCTCATCTGATGATACCCTGATCTCAACTCGATCTTAGAAAACACCCTGGCACCCTGCAACTGGTCGAACAAATCATCAATGCGCGCGGGTACTTGTTCTTGATAGTAACCTTGTTCAACTGGCGGTAGTGAATGCATATCCGTATGGTCCCATCCTTCTTCTTCCCAAATAACACCGGTGCACCCCAAGGTGATACACTCGGTCTAATAAACCCTTTTGCTAAAAATTCCTCAAGCTGCTCCTTCAACTCTTTCGGAGCCATACGGTATGGTGGGATAGATATAGGCTGGGTACCTAGAGCCAAATCAATATCACGATCCGGTGGCATGCCATGAAGGTCAGAAGGAAACACATCGGCGAACTCCCGGACTACTGGAACTGAATCGATCGTCGGAGACTCTGCGGTGGTATCCGAACATAAGCTAGATAAGCCAAACAACCCTTCTCGACCATATGTCGAGCCTTCAGAAATGAGATAACCCGACTAGAGGCACTAACTGAGGAACCCTTCCGTTCCAACCTTGGCAACTCTGGCATCGCTAAAGTAACAGTCTTGGCATGGCAATCTAGGACGGCGTGGTATGGGGATAACCAATCCATGCCCAGGATGACCTCAAAGTCAGTCATATCAAGCAACAGGAGGTCTGCTGTAGTCTCAAAACCACAAAATGTGACCACATAGGATCGGTGGATCCAATCCACAACCACGGAATCGCCCACAGGAGTGGACACATGAACATGAGTACCCAGGGACTCACGAGGAATATCCAGGAAATGAGCAAACGGAGATGACACATATGAATAGGTAGACCCTGGATCAAATAGCATTGAAGCATACCTACCGCAGACGAAAATAATACCTATGATAACGGCATTTGAGGCCAATGCATCTGGTCTGGCCGGAATAACATAGATCTGGCTGGAGCGCCGGCTAGCTGGCCTCCACCTGACTGAGTAGTAGATGGCTGACCTCTCCCCGCCTTGCCTCTACCTCTAGCACGGCCTCTACCAGTTTGCCCTCCGCCTTTGGGTGGCTGGACCGCCAGTGCTGTAATCATGGGCTGCTGACCCTGCTGCACTGCCTTGCCCCGAAGTCTAGGGCAGGTCCTCTTTATGTGGCCCGGATCTCCACACTCATAACAACCTCTCGGTGCCATAGACTGCTGCCCTGGAGTATGGCCCTGATGGCCTGAATACCCACTAGAGGAACCCTGGATGGCTGGTGGGCGGTATGAACTCTCTGGTGCAGCACTGAAGTGAGAGTTGGAAGAACCCTGGGACCTGAATACCCACTGGAAGAACCCCGAATAGCTGGCCGACGGTAAGAACTCTCTGGAATGACACTGAAATAGGGGCGCGCTGGAGCACCTCGAGGAGGTGGTGGTGTTGAATATGGGGGCCTGCTAGGCTGACCCCTCCCAAACTGACCTCTGCCCCTAGCCGGGGCACCTCTGAACTCTCTTGATAATCTAGCCCTCTTGTCCTGCTGCATCTGCTCCCTACCTCTCAGACGGTAGCCCTCAATCCTTCGAGCAATCTCCACCACTAGCTGATAAGGAGTCCCTATCTCCACCTCTCGGGCCATGTTGGCCCTAATACCAGAATGCAACCCTGCAACGAACCTCCGCACCCTCTCTGCGTTAGTAGGAAGTATCATTAATGCACGACGTGATAACTTAGAAAACCTCGCCTCATAGTCGGTCACCGACATCTGACCTTGCTCAAGCTGCTCAAACTGATACCGCAGCTCTTCCCTCTCAGAGGGTGGAATATACCTATCCAGGAATAGCGGTGTGAACTGACCCCAAGTACTGGGAGGAGAACCCGCTGGCCTGCTAAGAACATATGACTGCCACCATCTACGGGCCCTGCCCTCCAGCTGGAATATAGTGAAGTCAACCCCATGAGATTCCAATATCCTCATGTTGTGCAGTCTGTCCCTGCACCTATCAATGAAATCCTGGGCTTGGGTACCACTGCAGCAACTGGCTGAGCCCCATCCGCAGGTAGTACACCCTGCGTCTAATACACTGCAGTTGCGTGACTAGGGGCCTGAGCAGTAGGGGTCTGTGCTCCCCCTCCCGCCTGAGATGTAACTGGGTCTACTGGAAATAAACCAGCCTGAGTCATGGTATCCACGAACCGCAATATACGGCCCATGACCTCTTAGAAACCCGGTGCCGTCATAAAGTCCGCTGGGGTAGGCTCAGCTACGGGCACCTCGCCCTGCTCCTCAATGATAGGATCCCCCGCGGGATTCGTCGGTGGTGCAACTCAGAGAGCTCTGGGACGCCCTCATCCCCTACCTCGGGCCGGTGCCCTCCCCCGGCCTCTACCTTAGCCTCTAGCAATGGGGGCAGCAGCTCCTCCCGGGTCTGGAACGTCTGTTGTGTGCGTCCTCACCATTTGTGAGAGAATAGAAGAAGGAAATTTAGTATACCATCAACTGCACGATAGGAGATGAATAAAGAGTAGTTTCCTAACACCCTATAGCCTCTCGAAGATAAATACAGATGTCTCTGTACCGATCGACAAGACTCTAGTAGGTTTGCCCATGACTTGTGAAACTTACGTGAACCTAGTGCTCTCATACCATGTTGTCATGACCCAAATTCCACTTTAGATCGTGATGGGCCCCAACACCGTGGTTAGGCAAGCCAATCCTAACAACTAGCGAGTTTTCAATTTTTGTATTAAACATTCCCAACATTTCCCTTGACTTATAATTAAATTAGTCGATAATTGTCAATTTCATAACAATATAAATACAACCCAAAAATGATAGTCTAATAATGTGTGTGCCAAGAACTAGTGTCACAAGTACTAGGGCAACTAGTAGAATGTACAAAATAATACTCTATCCTACTGCCTGAAATAGAATAGACAGTACATAATAATGACAAAAGGAGAGAAACTCTGGTATGCTACCAAACGGCTCAAAAGGGGGTAGCTCACCGTGAGATCTCGGTTAAGTATCAGAAACGCACGCCGGACTGATAGCTTGATGCACCTGCCTCGGATCCTGTACATTTAAGTACAGAAGCGTAGTTTGAATACATAAAAAACATGTACCCTGTAAGTATCCAGTCTAACCTCGAAGAAGTAGTGACGAGGGGTCGACTTGACACGTACTAGGGTCAATAATAACATAATTTAAGTGTTACGCTAAGCATGAATTTGTCATAAATAAATAATAGATGATAACTGTGATGACCCAAAAGGTCATCACTTATTTTTAAATTAAATTCCGTGTTTCGAGGCCTTAAAAACCTCTTCCACCATCACCTCGATTGGCTTGTGCAGTCCGGGCGTGTAGCCGGAAGTCTATATGTGAAAATCTGTGAAAAATGACAAAATTTGGCTTTAAAATGAATTAAGTTTACTTCGGTCAACATTTTGGGTAAACGGAATCGGACCCGTGATTTGACGGTCCCGAAGTGTCCGTAGGAAAATATGGGACTTAGGCGTATGCCCGGAATCGAATTCCGAGGTCCCAAGCCCGAGAAATTTATTTTTGAAAGACATTGTTTTCTGAAAAATATAATGGTTTTTGAAAGTCAAATGTTATGTGAAACCTACGGTATCGGGCCCTTATTATGGTTTCGGAGCCTGGTACAGGTTCAATATGATTTATATGTGTTGTCGGTAAAATTTGGTAAGAAACGGACTTGAAACGACGTGAATCGGATAGTTATTGAGAAAATTAGAAATTTGAAGTCTTGAGAAAGTTTCATGATTTTGATGCTAAATTCATAGTTGTTGATGTTATTTTAGTGATTTGAATGCACGAGTGAGTCCGTATGATGTTTTTAGGGTGGGGTGCATGTTTGGTTTGGAGCCCCGAGGGCTCGGGTGAGTTTTGGCTAGGCCACGGGGTGAAATTTTGGACTTAAGAAATTGCAGGCCCGCAGGCTTCGCATTTGCCAACCTCCCTTCGCGATTCCCAGTTCGCATTTCCCAACCTCCCTTCGCAATTCCCGGTTCGCATTTCCCAACCTCCCTTCGCAATTCCCAGTTCGCATTTCCCAACCTCCCTTCGCAATTCCCATAACTGCAGCCTGCAACTTTTTATAGTTAGCCGAAAAACAACCCTTTTTCACATCTTTTCACAACAAAAACTCCCTAGGGCGATTTTCCAAGAACAACTCTTCTTCCAAATCGATTGTAAGTCAATTTTTACTAGTTTCCTTCAATCATTAACATCTTTTAACATGATTTCAACTCAAAATCAATGATTTTCATAGGGGAAATTGGGTGTTTTGGGTAGAACCTAGATTTTTCAAATAAAGAGGATTTGGACCTCGATTTGAGGTCCGATTTTAAAACAAATTATATATTTGAGTTCAAAGGTGAATAGGTAGTCAGGTTTTGGTTCAAACCTCGGGTTTTGACCATGTGGGCCCGGGGCTAATTTTTGACATTTTGGGAAAGGCTTTAAAAAACTTATTTCCATGCATTAGAAATTGTTTATTTAGCATTCATTGATGTTATTAAGTAACTTGTGACTAGATACGAGCGAATTGGTGGTGGAATCACGAGGTAAAGCTATAGTTGAGGCTTGAACTGAGTTTGTGGCATCGAGGTAAGTGTTTGGTCTAACCTTAGCTTGAGGGAATAGGAGTTTGGTCTGTATGCTATATGTTATGTGTTGAGTACGACGTATAGGTGTGGTGACGAGTATCTATACGTCGGTGTAAAGCATGACCGTGAGTCTTAACTCTAAATTTATTGTGTTATTGAGAACTACTACGAATGCCTAAGTTGTTGACTCTCTGTGTTGAGCAAGGTTTATAATTATTCTCGTAGAGATTATTCATGGTTGAGCATTTGTGTTAGTTGAGGTAGTAGATGTTGGAACAAGTTTGGTTATAGCTAGTTTTCCCTTGCCGGATATGTTCATTCTTATTGTTGACTCCCTTGCCGGGATAGTTTAGTTCTTATTGATCCCTACCCGGGACTCTTGTTATGGTTGATGTTGATTGTATATTTGGATCGGGTTGCACGCCGCAACAATGACATATTTGGATCGGGTTGCACGCCGCAACAATGATATATTTGGATCGGGTTGCACGCCGCAACAATGATGTATTTGGGTCGGGTTGCATGCCGCAACAATGAGATATTTGGATCGGGTTGCATGCCGCAACAATGATATGATTAGGTCGGGTTGCACGCCGCAACAGTGATAAATGATATAGATCGGGTTGCATGCCGCAATAGTGTTGTTATATGTTGGGATCGGGTTGCGCGCCGCAACAATTGTTGACAAAAAGTGTTTATGGATGGAATATAAGTTCCTTGTCGTTTCATTGTAAATTCTAAGTTGTCCTTATGCCTTGTTCTTGATTTACTATTGAAACTTATATACCCTGCAGCATGTACCCCCTCCCATCTTTACTTGTTTATTATTGTTTATATTCCGCTATATATTGTATAACTGCACAGGTTTATTTGGTAGTCTGGTCCTAGCCTCGTCACTACTTCGCCGAGGTTAGGCTAGGCACTTACCAACACATGGGGTCGGTTATGCTGATACTACGCTCTGCACTATTTTGTGCAGATCCCAGTGCTGCAGATTTCGGACCGCAGTGAGGTTTCAACATCCTACTTATCAGGCGACCCGAGGTAGTCCTGCAGGCGTCCGCGGGCCTTGGCGTCTCCCTCCATCTATTTCCTGCTTCTCTTATGTAGTTCTAGAGACAGTATTTTATTATTTCTTTCAGACCCTTAGTTGTAGTACTCTTAGACAGTCTGTGAAGTTGTGACACCAAATCTTGGGTTGTTCGTTATGGGATGGTATTAGTAGTACTGTTAAACATGAAATTTATTTCTTCCGCATGTTAAATTATGTTGCTATAAATTGTTGATGCTAGTTGATTAAATAAAATAAAATGGAAAACAGGTTAAATA
Source organism: Nicotiana attenuata (assembly GCF_001879085.1). NCBI lineage: Eukaryota > Viridiplantae > Streptophyta > Magnoliopsida > Solanales > Solanaceae > Nicotiana > Nicotiana attenuata. Next base: position 412,119 of record NW_017670705.1, on the reverse strand, counting down.
GTTCAGTTAGTTGGCTTGCCTAGCTTTCACTAGTAGGCGCCATCACGACTCCCGAGGGTGGAAAATCCGGGTCGGGACAAGTTGGTATCAGAGCACTAGATTACATAGGTCTCACAATTCACAGACAAGCTTGGTAGAGTCTGAGGGATCGGTACGGAGACGTCTGTATTTATCCCTAGAGGCTACAGAGTTAGGAAGAAAAACTTCGCATCTATCCTTTCCTGTCGTGCGGTTTGGTTTCTCAATACTAATCGAATTTCTACTCTGTTCTTTCGCAGATGCCGAGAACACGCGCTTCCTCATCTGCTGATCATCAGCCCGAGCCCCTAGCAACTCCCGCGAGGGGCAGAGGCCGATGCCGTGCTAGAGGCCAAGGTAGGGGCAGAGCTCAGCCCGGAGCTGCACCACCGGCGGCAGAACCTCAGATTGAGTTTGACGAGGAGGTTCCGGCCCAGACAGCTCCAATGGGCCCAACTCAGGTCCCAGGGGGTTCATTGTTACTCCAGTACTTCATGATGCTCTGGTCCGTCTAGTGGGCCTCATGGAGAGTGTCACCCAGGCAGGCTTGCTTCCTGTATCCCCAGCTGTCTCTCAGGCTGGAGGAGGGGCCCAGACTCCTGCTACTCGCACTCCGGAGCAGGTGGCTCCTCAGTTTCAGACTCCAGCAGCTCAGCCAATTGGAGCAGTTCAGCCGAGTGTTGTAGCCTAGATCGGTGTTGGAGCAGCCAGGACTGTCGATGCCTTGTGGAGATTGGATAGGTTTACTAAGCTCTTCACTGCCACTTTCAGCGGTGCATCTTCTGAGGATCCCCAGGATTATCTAGACAGATGTCATGAGGTTCTCAGGAACATGGACATAGTGGAGACCAATGGGGTCGACTTTACTACTTTCCGCTTATCTGGATCCGCCAAGACTTGGTGGAGAGATTACTGTTTGGCTAGACCAGCCGGATCGCCAGCTTTGACTTGGGAGCAGTTTACTCAGCTATTCTTGGAAAAGTTTCTTCCCGTTACTCAGAGAGAGATTTACCTGAGGCAGTTTGAGCGTCTCCAGCAGGGTTCCATGACTATTACCCAGTACGAGACCAGGTTTATTGATTTGACCCGTCATGGTTTACTTATACTCCCCACAGAGAGAGANTTCGAGGTAGTTTCCTTTCGGACCTACCGGGTACGTGCCACCCGACCACGGGAGTATTGATTTTTGCATTGACCTGACTCCGGGTACTCAGCCCATTTCTATTCCGCCATATCGCATGGCCCCGCCTGAGTTGAAAGATTTAAAGGAGCAGTTGCAAGACTTGCGCTATAAGGGCTTCATTAGACCCAGTGTCTCGCCATGGGTACGCCGGTGTTGTTTGTCAAGAAGAAGGACGGATCGATGAGAATGTGTATAGATTACCGGCAATTGAACAAGGTCACCATCAAGAATAAGTACCCATTGCCGAGGATTGAGGATTGTTCGACCAGCCTCAGGGTGCCCAAGTGTTTTCTAAGATCGACTTGAGATCAGGCTACCATCAGTTAAAGATTAGGGCATCCGATGTCCCTAAGAAAGCTTTCCGCACTCGGTACGGGCATTACGAATTCTTGATGATGTCATTCGGGTTGACGAATGCCCTGGCAGCTTTTATGGATTTGATGAACCGAGTTCCGGCCTTACTTGGATTTGTTCGTGATAGTCTTCATTGACGATATCTTGATTTATTCCCGTAGTCAGGAGGAGCATGGGAAGCATTTGAGAGTGGTTCTTCAGACTGTGAGAGATAGTCAGCTGTATGCAAAGTTTTCAAAGTGTGAGTTCTGGTTGAGTTCAGTTGCTTTCTTGGGGCATGTAGTTTCAGCAGAGGGTATTCAGGTAGATCCAAAGAAGATAGAGGCAGTCAAGAACTAGCTTCGACCCACATCAGCCACACAAATCCGGAGTTTCTTGGGTTTGGCAGGTTATTATCGTCGGTTCGTGGAGGAGTTTTCATATATTGCAGCCCCGATGACCAGGTTGACCCAGAAAGGTGCCCAATATAAATGGTCAGATGAGTGCGAGGCGAGCTTCCAGAATCTCAAGACAGCTTTGACTACGGCACCAGTGTTGGCTTTGCCCACAGGTTCAGGCCCATATACAGTTTATTGTGATGCATCTCGTGTTGGGCTTGGTGCGGTGTTGATGCAGGATGGCAAGGTCATTGCTTATGCTTCGCGCTAGTTAAAGATTCATGAAAAGAACTATCCAGTGCATGATTTGGAGTTAGTAGCCGTTGTTCATGCGCTGAAGATTTGGAGGCATTATCTGTATGGCGTGGCATGCGAAGTGTTCACGGACCACAAGAGTTTGCAGTATTTGTTCAAGCAGAAGGAGTTAAATTTGAGGCAGAGAAGGTGGTTGGAGCTATTGAAAGATTATGATGTCACTATCTTATATCATCCGGGAAAGGCCAATGTAGTGGCCGATGATTTGAGTAGGAAGTCAGCTAGTATGGGCAGTCTAGCGTATATTCCGGTCGGTGAGAGACCGCTTGCTTGGGATGTCTAGGCTTTGCCAACCAATTCGTGAGGCTGGATGTTTCTGAGCCCAATCGCATATTAGCTTGCATAGTTGCTCGCTCTCCTTTATTGGAGCGTATCCGAGATCGGTAGTATGATGATCCTCATTTATGTGTCCTCAGGGACACGGTGCAGCACGGAGATGCCAAGCAGGTCACACTAGGAGATGATGGAGTTTTGAGAATGCAGGGTCGTATTTGTGTGCCTAATGTGAATGGACTTCGGGAGTTGATTCTAGAGGAGGCCCATAGTTCCCGGTACTCTATTCATCCGGGCGCCTCCAAGATGTATCAGGACTTACGGCAACATTATTGGTGGAGGAGAATGAAGAAGGACATTGTTGCATATGTGGCTCGGTGTTTGAATTGTCAGCAGGTCAAGTACGAGCATCAGAGGCCTGGCGGTATGTTCCAGAAGATTGAGATTCCTGAGTGGAAGTGGGAGCGTATCACTATGGACTTCGTTGTTGGACTCCCGCAGACTCAGAAGAAGTTCGATGTAGTGTGGGTCATTGTGGATAAGCTGACCAAGTCAGCACATTTCATTCCTGTGGCAGTCTCCTATTCTTCCGAGAGATTAGCTGAGATCTATATCCGGGAGATTGTTCGTTTTCACGGTGTGCTCGTGTCTATCATTTCGGATCGAGGTACGCAGTTTACCTCACATTTCTGGAAAGCAGTTCAGCGAGAGTTGGGTATACGGGTTTACTTGAGCACAACGTTTCATCCTCAGACGGACGGGCAGTCCGAGCGGACCATTCAGATTTTGGAGGATATGCTCCGAGCTTGTGTCATTTACTTCGGAGGCTCGTGGGATCAGTTCTTGCCTTTAGCAGAGTTTGCCTACAATAACAGCTACTAGTCGAGTATTCAGATGGCTCCTTATGAGGCTCTATATGGTAGGCGGTGTCGGTCGCCGGTTGGATGGTTTGAGCCGGAAGAGGCTCGGTTGTTAGGTACGGATCTAGTACAAGATGCCTTAGACAAGGTCAGGATCATTCAGGACAGGCTTCGTACAGCTCAGTCCAGGCAAAAGAGTTATGCCGACCGCAAGGTTCGAGATTTGGCTTTCATGGTTGGTGAGAGGGTATTGCTTCGAGTGTCTCCTATGAAGGGCGTGATAAGATTCGGGAAGAAGGGCAAGCTGAGCCCTAGGTTCATTGGCCCGTTTGAGATTCCTGTTCGAGTGGGAGAGGTGTCTTATAGACTTGCATTGCCGCCAAGCTTATCAGTCGTGCATCCAGTGTTTCACGTGTCCATGCTTCGGAAGTATCACGGAGATCCATCCCACATGTTAGATTTCAGCACTGTCCAGTTGGACAAGGATTTGTCCTATGAGGAGGAGCCGGTAGCTATTCTAGACCGGCAGGTTTGTCAGTTGAGATCAAAGAGTTTTCCTTCTGTTCGTGTTCGGTGGAAAGGTCAGCCGGCCGAGGCATCGACCTGGGAGTCCGAGTCAGATATGCGGAGCCGTTATCCCCATCTTTTCCCCGACTCAGGTACTTCCTTCTTATGTCCGTTCGAGGACGAACAGTTGTTTTAGAGGTGGAGGATATGATGACCCAAAAGGTCATCACTTGTTTTTAAATTAAATTCTATGTTTCGAGGCCCTAAAAACCTCTTTCACCATCACCTCGATTTGCGTGCGCAGTCCGAGCGTGTAGCCGGAAGTCTATATGTGAAAATTTGTGAAAAATAATAAAATTTGGCATTAAAATGAATTAAGTTGACTTCGGTCAACATTTTGGGTAAACGGACCCGGACCCGTGATTTGACGTTCCCGGAGGGTCCATAGGAAAATATGGGACTTGGGCGTATGTGTCGCGCCCCCTTTTTCTCGCGAAATCGGGTTTATGACATTTGGGAAGACAACTCGTTCCCTTTTGGGGAATTGGGTTTTGGATTGAAGAGTCGCCACCTAATGATTTAAGTGCATTAGGACACTAAGAAGGGTTTGAGTCAAGTAACCAGAGATTGGGTAAGGGCTTGAAATTATCCCAAGGGGAAGGTGTTAGGCACCCCTCAGGATCCACTAGTGTGGTTCCCGGCCAAACTATTGTTGTGACTTAAATACAAATAACACATAGGAAAGTAAGAGTTTCAAATAAGAGGGGATTTTCATGTAATGGTCACAAATAAACGAAGTCGGAAAGAACTAAAGAGAGTTGATTTTCTTAGAAGAAATGGTTTTAAAAGATTTAAAAGAAACAAAGAACAAAGGGAAAGGGGGTCCTAGGTTTATTAATAATATGGATCACCCCACACAACATCCGGTAATCACTCCTCAACGAGGGGCTACACGTGATGTTATCGCATGGTCATCATATCCATATTTACCCTTTCCCACCCCATTAAGGTATTAAAGCGCGGAATGGTCTCGTTTACCTATTGCATGCTATTACCCGCCCAAATCTTATCAGCCCCGGAGGTAATTGGGACTACTAATCCTAAAGGGAGGAGATATTGGCTTATTTGTTGTTTCAAAAGGTAAAATACTAAGGTGACAGGCAAAAACACATATAGCAAATTTGGGGAAAAGCATATAAACAAACAAAGGCTCAAATACACCTCCTTTAAACAGAGAAAAGCAAGTAGTTAGCATGACTTACACGTACTGTTTAGGGTCTGATTAAGACTTAAAGGTTGAGGCAGACTGATTTATTACATAGTTCAGATAAGAAGCCCGAAGCAGGCCTACCTGTTGGTTGTACCTAATAAAAAACCTGATTTGGTTTATAAAATTTAACCTATGGTTTGCCTAGGTATTGGACGAAGATCTTATAGGCATGATATCTACTGATTTCAGAAACAATGAGTTAAACTAAATACATACCAATTTAAGAAAAAGTTGTCAGTTATTAAACAAAGGCGAGTTTTAGCAAAAGATCATAAGTTTTGCAACTGGTAAGGCATTATTACTGGTTTTAGACTTATAAGCGAGTGAGGCGATTCAGATTTGGTTAAAGCTCCTATAGGCATGCTTTCTATGCGTTTGTTGACTTTAGAACACTTTTACAGACATAGAGAAACGCAAAAATCCTACAAACATGATATCTAGGTGTTGTATTTTATATGAACATGATATCTAATTGCAGTTGACTGATTAAGGGCCTATAAACATGTTTGCCTAATGAAAGTGGATATGCAAGATTCAGAAAGACCTATAGGCATATTTTCTATATGCATATGCAGAATTTTGATTTCGAGTAATTGTAGACATGGCATCTATATGAGAGAATGCAGGATCCCTATAGACATGGTATCTATATATGAGAGAATGCAGGATTCCTAAAGACATGTTATCTATATATGAGAGAATGCAGAAATTCAAGAACTCCTATAGACATGGTATCTATATATGAGAAAATGCAGGATTCCTAAAGACATGTTATCTACCCTTTGCATACATGGTTACCTCCCTTTTCCACTAGCCATCCCCGAGAGTTTTATTACAAAGTTATTACAGCCCAGAAAAAGAAGTAAAGTAAAGAAAATACATAAGAAATAAAAAATACAACCAAGGAGAGCCTGATTCAGGCTTCCTGTCTGAATTATGAAGTAAACCAACTCCAAAAGATCAATGTTCCAAAGCCTTTCTCCCATTTGGATGTTTCAAAGTTCCCTAAGAGTCTCACATGAACTCCAGACAGTGCTCACACCCAAATGCATTACCACATTAAGACATAGTGCAGCGTGGAAAGGCTAGCCCTCAAGTGTCCAAGTTCAGAGGGAACTCAAGGTCCCAAGGCAAGGCTCACAAGAGGGGGGCAGAACTTAGGGACTAAGAGAGAGTGCAAGTGTAGAAGTGGAATTCAGAAAGGGAAAGGGAAAAGGGAAACAACTTAAATCAGTACACATAAGGGTATAGGGAATGGGGAGTTGCAAGAGGCAAAAGCAGGCTGGTGGGCATACCTAGCAATGGGAGATGCTGGCACACCCTTAGGCCTGTTAACACATATTGTTTAGAGGTTAAGATCTCCATGGATCAAACTTAATTCATGGACAACAACTTCATTGCCATGCCTCAAGTCATAACTCAAAACACATAGGGGTAATAGGGGGTAGGGATTCATTACAAACAAACAGAAAGGAATCAACATGCTAGTTTAAATATATAACACTGCAGCAGCAGTAAAGTAGACATGGATACAAAAGCTGTAAATAAACACATTGTGATGATGCCGAAGCTTAAACTAGGACATACCAGTTTCAAAGAAACAAATAGAGAAAAAGCAATAGATCTTGTGAACAGGCCACAGTGCAGGCAAAGAGAGAATATTATTATGAGTAAGTATGAGTTCAGAAGAGGTTGTGAATTGTGAAGTGAAGGATTGTAAATCGTGTGTGCTGTGTGTTAAAGAGTCGTGCATTTATAGTGTTGAAAACCAGGCAGAAATAAGGTAAGAAAATAGTTAAAGAACTGATTGTCAATTAAGCATCTATTACACAAGACTTCCCTTTAATTAAGGGATTCGGATTCAAACGGGTAAAACAATTTAAGGAATGAAATTGAATAAGCCCTTGTGCAAAGCATGTAATTAAGGGCAAATACATAAAAAGTTATTTAAGGACAGAATTTTGAAATACACGGTTGCACAAATAAGGTAAGAAAATCAATTAGTAGCCAGTAAATCAAAAACCAGAGATTTATTGGTCCATGAATGAACCCAGTCAGAAAAACTAAGGAAAACCTTTGATTCAAATCGAGTAACAGGGAAGTCAGCAAACATGGAAAGAAATCAATCAACCTTATACAAAGGAAGTCTAAATCAATCACAATTGAAAGCCACTTAGGAGGGAAGTTCAGCACATATAAAGAGTACACAAGTAACAGGCATGCGAGGTTGAATTTAGGACAAAGTGACAGTATCATGCCATTTGCAAAAATAAGTAAGCAGTAGACCATAGGAGTATGGTAATTCAGAAATAGAGAAGAGAGTATCAAATATCATGCGAAAAAGGGTCGAGTAGAGTTTAGCAAAAATCAGAATCACATGAAAAAACCAAATTGAAGCATTGGTTTTGAGACTTTAATGAAGCAGTAGATGAAACAACTCTAGGAACTCGAATAAGTCCAGAAAATCAAGCAAGTTCAGAAATGAAGCACAAGCAAATCACGTAGCCAATAGTCTCAATACTCGAATGCAACCCCAAATTTTAGGGTTTTTTCCATTAATCGAGCGTGGAGAGGAAAGGGCAACTAATCAAAAATACTGACGAAATAACTTTCAAATCTCAGAAAGAAATTGAAACCATTAACATGCATTTTTCAGTATAAGAATCAAAGTAGGAGAAACAACATAAAATACAGTAGGTGACATTTCATAAAAAATACAGTAGAAGTAACGACACAAGAAATACGGTAGCATAATATGAAGAGCACTTAGAAGAAACACAGTAGAAGAAATACCATAAGAAATTCAGTGAAGGAAAAGCATAGGAGATACAGTAGAAGAAACACATAAGAACTACAACAGAAACACATAAAATTACACAGAAGAAACACTTAAAATATACACATAAGAAACACATAAAATACACATAAGAAATACAGTAAAACATGCTAAAGATCAGAGAAATTTTAAAAGACGACTTGACGAAACCCTAAATCGGAAAAAGATGAAGGCTCTGAAGGTGTAGTTTTGAAAGAAATTTGAGAAAAGTGCTTAAGAGCCTAGAGAGAACACAAATATACAACGGATCTAAAAGAATCGGAGAAACCTCGAAGGGTTAGGGTTTCAGAAGAACCCAAGTAGTGAGAAAGGCTTGGAAAAGTCACTTATCTTAGCCGGAGAAGTCAAAATCAGGCTCGAACAGTCATGGCGTGCCGGGGCAAGGCCGGAGAAGGCTACAGAACTCGAATCAAACGAAGCCTGGACCAAGCTTCTTCATGGATAGACCTAGAATCTTCAAAAACCAGGCATGTAAGAGCCCTAGGAGGCGGGAATAGGACTTCCACAGTCTTGGAAGCCATAGATTCCGGTGACTTTTAGGGCGGAAGCGGTGGAAGGCGGCTAGGGTTTGAGAAGCTTCGAGAGAGTTTGAGAGAATAGGGGGGGGGGGGTCAAAGGCGGCTGATGAAGAGAAGTGATTAGAGTTTGGGGGTATTGGGTAATTAAAAAAAGTAAAGGAAGGAGGTGAGTCGTTGATCTGTGAGATCAACGGCTGGGATTAAAAGGGGTTCGGCGGGTTATTTGAATGGGTTGTGGGTCGGGTAATTTAAGGATTTGGGCCAGGTGATGGGGTTTGAAATTGGGTCTAATTAGGGGTGCCAAATCTGGCCAAAATTGAAATACCAATAGGCTAACATTTAAATAGCCATTTTCTCTTATTCTTTTATAAAAAATAATAAAATAATTTCTGGAAATAAATTAAAGGTACTAAAATAATTAATAATATATAAATATCAAACTAAAAATACTGGAGTCAATTTTATTATTATAAACACAATTAAATCTTAAAATAGGCTAATATTGGAATTATATACAATTTAGCTTTAAAAATACTAAATAAATTTGTAAAAATATACAAAAATTATGTTGGCTATATTTTAGCATAAATATAAAATTCCAATAAATGATTTACCAAAAATAATAATCTTAGAAATAATCATTGGGTTTTTATGGATGAAAAAGGGAAATAAATCAGTTTAAAAACCTTATAAAATATGGGAAAATAGTAAAATGCTTGGACATACTTATATGTGCATATATATGCTATTTTGAAGATATTTTGTATATAAAAAATATACAGGGAAAAATTGGGTATCAACAGCTGACCCTCTTTACCCGGGAAGGATGAAAGAGTTGTCGGGTAAAGATATGATGACCAATTTTGACCGGACGAAATGTTTTGAAGAGCTTTGGCCGCGCTCTGGTTTCTGAGTTGCCTACGTATCCCTGGTCTTACAGGAATCAGACTATATGTAGTTCGGGATCCGTCGGTGGAATATGTCGATGGAGACCTTTCAAGAACGGACGCAATATTCTGGTTGGGATAAATGGTTGAGGTCTAATAGGGCTGCGGGAACTGGAGCGGGATTGCTCCTGCCGAGATGGCCGTTGCTTGCCGGTTTACCTGCAAATAAGCAATACGAGCATATATTGTGCGCAAATTTAAACATGATGCAAGTTCCCGTTGGACCATGACTGTTGTTGTTGGACGGTTAGGATGACGTCTTTAGACCATGATGTCCTGGGCCATGAAGCGTATAATAAAGGATTCGCAGGCTATGAAATGATGCTCTCGGGCTATGAGAATGATGCCTCCGAACCATGATGCCTTTGAATAATGATATGCAAAAGATTAAAGCGATCCTTAGGCCATGGCATGGTGTTCTCGGGCTATGAAAAATGGTGCCTCTGAACAATGACGCCTTTGGACAATTTGGCGATCTTTCAGCCCATGAGATGCAGTAGGTGGCGATCTTTCAGCCCATGAAATGCAATAGGTGGCGATCTTTCAGCCATGCAGATGTAAGTAAAGTGCGATCTTTCAGCCGTGCAAATGTGAATAAAGTGGCGATCTTTCAGCCGTGCAAATGTAAATAAAGGTAGAGCTTAACCTCGGAAGGCAGAATAGGAGCCTTATGCAATGCAGGAAATGCAGATGGAGACAGTGCTTAGTCTCGGATGGCAGAATAGTAGCCTTATGCAATGCAGGAAATACAGATGGAGACAGTGCTTAGTCTCGGAAGGCAGAATAGTAGCCTTATGCAATGCAGGAAATGCAGATGGAGACAGTGCTTAGTCTCGGAAGGCAGAATAGTAGCCTTATGCAATGCAGGAAATGCAGATGGAGACAGTGCTTAGTCTCGGAAGGCAGAATAGGAGCCTTACGCAATGCAGGAAATGCAGATGGAGACAGTGCTTAGTCTCAGAAGGCAGAATAGGAGCCTTATGCAATGCAGGAAATGCAGATGGAGACAGTGCTTAGTCTCGGAAGGCAGAATAGTAGCCTTATACAATGCAGGAAATGCAGATGGAGACAGTGCTTAGTCTTGGAAGGCAGAATGGTAGCCTTATGCAAGAGATAAATGGTAATAGAGTTTTCTTAGCTGATTGTGATATTGTGGCTGCTGGGGATATTGTGTGCGGATAGCAACTTGTGAATAGGTGCGATGGTTCTGAGAGTTGTGTTCCTGAACAATATGAGTGTATAATATGTTTGATGATTTTGCGACTCGGGTGCCTGCATCCAAAGAAAAATCGTGAGTTTTGCAGAGGGGAGGTTAGTTCGTATCCCTGCTGGCCTTGCTTGGCCTGTCCGGCCTTGATCTGGTGATACGGTGTGTATCATTGGAGTAGCATTGCTGAACAAAGCGATTTCGATAATAAACATGCATGAGTTTGTAAAAAATATGACATAAGTATATAGTTAAGAAATAGCTTTTAGATGAACCGATGACTGTGACGTGGTTCAGGACATTGCAACCTCTCCTGCTACGAAATTTTGAGGGTTCTCCTCAAAATTTTGCCCCAGTTTATTGGGTTGATACTTCTGGCGGCTGCTTGCGATGATCGGCTGAAATTACTTCGGAATTTTGAGGGTCCTCCTCAAAATTCTACCCCAGTTTCCAATTGCGGGGGAAATGAAAATTTTATTGAATTGTGACCGAACCCATAAGGATGCCTACGTATCCCCTCTTAAACGGGAATCAGGTCAGACGTAGTTCAAATTACATTATATAGGAAAGCATAAGATCACACATAGTAACGCTTGACTGCATCTGAATTGATTGGTTTTGGCCAAACTTCTCCATCCATTTCTGCAAGTATAAGGGTTCCTCCTGTTAGAACCCGGTGAACCATGTATGGACCCTGCCAGTTAGGAGAGAATTTCCCGTTGGCTTCATCTTGATGCGGAAAAATTTTCTTTAACACCAGCTGCTCCGGTGTGAACTGTCTCGACTTGACTCTTTTGTTGAAGGCTCTGGACATTCTGTTCTGATAAAGTTGACCGTGGCAAACTGCATTCATTCTCTTCCCATCGATAAGAGCCAGCTGCGCGTAACGAATTTTCACCCACTCTGCATCGTCGAGTTCTGCTTCCTGTATGATTCTTAAGGAGGGAATTTCCACCTCAGCGGGAATGACCGCCTCCGTACCATAAACCAGCATATAGGGGGTTGCCCCGGTTGATGTGCGAACGGTGGTGCGGTACCCCAATAAAGCAAATGATAGCTCCTCGTGGCACTGCTTATGCTTCTCTATTATCTTCCTTAGTATCTTCTTGATATTCTTGTTGGCGGCCTCTACGGCTCCGTTCATCTGCGGTCTGTAGGCTGTAGAATTCTTGTGTTTGATCTTGAAGGTTTCACACATGGCTTTCATCAGGTCACTGTTGAGGTTGGAGCCATTATCAGTAGTGATGGACTCTGGAATTCGAACCGACAAATGATACGTTCGCGGACGAAGTCTGCCACGACTTTCTTGGTTACTGCTTTGTAAGATGCTGCTTCGACCCATTTGGTGAAATAATCAATTGCCACTAGGATAAACCTGTGTCCGTTTGATGCGGCGGGTTCGATTGGTCCGATAACATCCATTCCCCAGGCGGCGAACGACCATGGTGAGCTTGTTGCATTAAGCTCGTTTGGGGGTACCTTCATCATATCTGCATGCACCTGACAGCAGTGGCATTTCCTGACATACTGGATGCAATCCGTCTCCATAGTCATCCAGAAGTAACCAGCTCGGAGTATTTTCTTTGCCAAAACAAAGCCGTTCATATGTGGAAGCCGCAGTCCCGGCATGAATTTCCTCTAACAGCCTGGACTGTTTCTTTTGCGTCGCACCACATTAATAGTCCCAATCAGGAGTCCTCCTATATAGGATTCCTCCGTTGTAAAAGAAAATTGTTGGACAACCTTCGAAGTGTGCGCTTCTGAACTGCGTTTGCAAGTTCTGGGTATTCTCCTTTTGCCAAGTACTCCTTGATATCATAAACCAAGGTTTCCATCTGCTTCTTCCTCGACATGAGCACAGTAAGCTGGCTGATCATAGATCTTTACTGGAATGGGATAATGAAGTTTTGTCCGGATGTTGTATCATGGATGACAGGGTAGCCAACGCATCAGCGAACTCATTCTAGATTCTGGGAACATGTGGAATTCTATCTTTGTGAACCTTTGTTCAACTCCTGTACATGATGCAGATAAGGAAGTATCTTGGAGTTCTTGGTTGCCCATTCTTCTCGGACCTGATGTATAAGCAAATCTGAATCTCCAATTACTAGCAATTCTTGAATGTTCATGTCAATAGCCGTCTTGAGCCCTAAGATACAGGCTTCGTACTCGCCATATTGTTGGTGCACGGAACCTGAGTTTGGAGAACACCGGATTAATGCTGACCGAATTTCCTCTGATACTAGGACTGCTCCTATGCCAACTCCTTTGAAATTTGCTGCTCCGTCGAAAAACATTCTCCAGCCATCATAGGATTCTGCAATGTCTTCTCCTATGAATGATACCTCTTCGTCAGGAAAATACGTCTTCAGGGGTTCGTATTCTCCATCCACGGGGTTTTCAGCAAGGTGATCTGCTAGTGCCTGTCCCTTGATTGCTTTCTGAGTCACGCAGACAATGTCGAATTCACTCAACAGGATTTGCCACTTGGCGAGCTTGCCAGTGGGCATGGGCTTCTAAAAGATGTATTTCAAAGGATCCATCCTTTATATGAGGTATAAAGTATAGGGACAAAAGTAGTGCCTCAGCTTCTGAGCCACCCAAGTTAGAGCGCAACAGGTGCGTTCTAGCAGAGAATACCGGGCCTCGTACGGGGTGAACTTCTTGTTGAGATAATAGATGGCCTGTTCTTTCTTTCCTGTCTCATCATGCTGCCCCAGGACACAACCGAAGGCACCAACTAACACTGCGATGTAGAGTAACAGAGGTCTACCTGGTTCAGGCAGGACTAAGACTGGTGGTGTTGACAAGTATTCCTTGATTCTGTCGAAAGCTTTCTGGCAGTCATCAGTCAATTCGGTGGCGGCATCCTTCTTCAACATCTTGAAGATTGGATCGCAGATAACTATAGATTGTGCTATGAATCGGCTGATGTAGTTTAGTCTTCCCAAGAAACTCATTACGTCCTTCTTGTTCTTTGGCGGTGGCAATTCTTTAATGGCTTTGATCTTTGATGGATCCAGTTCTATTCCCCGGCGACTCACAATAAACCCTAGCAATTTTCCAGCTGGAACCCCAAATGCACACTTCGCGGGATTCAGCTTTAGGTTGTACCTTCGCAGTCTATTGAAGAATTTCCTCAAATATTCCATGTGATCAGTGGCCTTCTTTGACTTAATGATGACGTCGTCTACGTACACCTCGATCTCCTTGTGTATCATATCGTGAAAAATGGTAGTCATGGCCCTCATGTAGGTGACCCCTGCGTTCTTAAGTCTAAAAGGCATCATCTTGTAGCAGTACATTCCCTACGGCGTAATGAAAGCCGTTTTCTCAGCATCTTCTTCATCCATCCAGATCTGATGATACCCAGCGAAACAATTTACAAATGATTGCAACTCGTGCTTGGCGCAATTGTCAATCAGGATGTGTATGTTTGGCAAGGGGAAGTCGTCTTTTGGACTGGCCTGGTTGAGATCCTGGTAGTCGACACAGACTCTGATCTTCCCGTCTTTCTTTGGCACTGGCACAATGTTAGCTAACCACGTTGGGTATTCCACCACCCTGAGAACTTTGGCTTTGACCTGCTTGGTGACTTCTTCCTTGATTTTCAAACTCACATCTGGCTTGAATTTTCTGAGCTTCTGCTTTACTGGTGGGCATGTCGGATTAGTCGGCAGTTTGTGTGCCACAATAGATGTACTTATACCAGTCATATCGTCATATGACCAGGCAAATATATCCTCATATTCCCTTAGAAATTTTGCATATTCCTTCTTTTCTGACGGTGATAAGTGAACGTTGATTCGTGTTTCTTTGACGTTTTCTGCATCTCCTAGGTTAACAATCTCGGTTTCGTTCAAGTTGGACTTTGGCCTATTTTCAAAATTCTCGACTTCCTTAACAATCTCTTCCGGTATGTCATCTTCCACTGAGTCTATTTCTGTTTGTTGCGTTATCTCGTTGCATGTCACAGTCATTGGTTCATCAAGATAAGTAATAGTACTGCTGTATAAATAAAGTAATGAGAGAAAATAATAAGTGTAAGATTTATAAGAAAACCAAAATGCTTTGATAAATTCCATAACTATTTTTGAACATCGGAGCTCTTTCTTGCGAAATTTAAAATGCGAAAGGAAAGTCATCTAGTAAAATAGAAGAAAATAGTGCATGACGCTTGTTCAGCCTTGCTACCCCGAGGCTCGCCGGGCTCTGGTGGTTCTGACGGTCCAGTTATTGAGGTATGCTCCTCTGCTCAGAGCCTGTATGGAAGGGCCTTCCTCCTCCTCCTCCTCGAGAATGACACAACAATCCATATCATTGTCTTCCAGGAATAGATTCCTCACTGCCGACAGTGCTTCCTCTTCTTCTGACCCATAGATAACATCGGCTGGTTGGAAGATCTGCTTCAAGCGAGGTATTGGCTGCTCCAATGGGTAGTAAGGACCGCGCCATGGTGGCGACCAGTTGTTGAATTCTTTCTAGGTGTACTCATACCCCAATCCGAAGGTGGTGCCATGTTTCTTGAGCTTGATGGGCTTAATGATTCCTTGGAGATTCTTGCCAAGTCCTTTGCTAGGTTCATATCCGCTCCAGTTCAAAATCCTTTAAATTTTTTTGTCCCACCACTTATCTTTATCGACGGCGTTGACTCGCTCGATGTGGTGGTAAGTTTCCCCACCTATCTTTCTTCTGCCTCCGATTGCTGGGATAGTCTGGCGACTGTATATGGGATTGCTACCGTCACCGTGAATGATCACCTCTTTGTGGTTCCACTCAAACTTCACTACCTGATGTATTGTCAATGCTACAGCCCCAGCGGCATGAATCCATGGTCGTCCCAACAATAGATTATAAGATGCCAGCACGTCTATCACTTGAAAATCAACATTAAACCAAGTAGGCCCTATTTGCAAACACAAGCTAATTTCCCCAATGGTGGACCTTTGGGATCCGTCGAAAGCTTTGACGTTGATGGCCCCATCCTTGAACTCATGCAACCCCTTTCCTAATGTCCTGAGTGTTACCAACGGACAAATGTTGAGGCTGGACCCTCCATCAATCAAGATTCTTGTGATAAAATAATCTTCACACTGCACGGTGATGTGCAATGCCTTGTTGTGACTCAACCCCTCTGGTGGCAGCTCATCTTCGTTAAAAGTGATCTTGTGACTTTCCAATACTTGGCCTACCATGTTAGCCATCTCTCCACCGGTGATGTTACTTGGTACATATGCCTCACTCAGCACTCTTAGCAAGGCATTCTTATGTGCATCGGAACTTTGTAGCAAAGTAAGAATAGAAATCTGTGCTGGTGTTTTTTTCAGCTGATCAATGACTGAGTATTGTTTGGCTTGTATCTTTCTCCAGAGATCGTCGGGCCCAGTTTCAGTGATGGTTGGCCGACTAGAGGCCTGTCTGCTTGACTCAGCCAAATGCTCCGGGGTATAAACCCTTCCGGTTCTTGTCATACCCTATGCTACAACGGCTTCCCCGAACTTGACCTTCCCTTTTCTTCTTGCCTCGGCTGTGTAGTCCCATGGTATAGTCTTTGTATGGAACGGTGTTACTGCCGACATTGCCACTGGAATTGGCATGGCTATCTTTACTCTGAACGGAACCTGCACCTTGGGCGGTAAAACTGCAGTCTCGAATGGTGTAGGTGCCTTTGCTGGAGACACGAATTCAACCTCAATTGGTGCTGGCGTCTTTGCAGATGGTGGTGCTTCAAACTCAAGCGGCATGGACATATTTACCTTGGCGTCCCCAGAAGGCTGAATCTGGACCACAATCGGATTAAGGGTGACTACTGGCTTCTTCGGATCGTCGCCTTCTGTGATTAAACCAATTGATCCCTTGGGGTCCCAATCATCCTCTATTTCAATCATGTGAACGCCTCCGCCCTTGTGGTCTGGCAGAGGGTTATTGCGGACATTCGAAGCAGGCTCATTTGCTATAATGATCTTGTTATCAATCAAAGTCTGGATCTTATCTTTCAAAGAGCGGCATTCATCAATGGTATGTCCTTTCATGCCGGAATGGTATGCATAGGATTTATTTGGATTGACCCACTGAGAAGGGTTTTTGGGGGTTATAGCAGGGATAGGGGTGACATAACCAGCAGCCTTGAGCCTTTCGTACAGCTGGTCAATTTGTTCAGTAATGGCGGTATACTATTTGGGAGGCCTGCGGTCAAAATTTGGTCGAGGTCTAGGGAATTTTTAACGTGGGGGAGGTGATTGATAGTGGGATGGTTGGGTGTTGTAGGCTTGGTAAACATGTGATGGTTGGAAGTATTTGGGTGAAGTGGGCTGATATGCGGGAGGTGATTGATAAGTGAATGGTGGAGTTTGGTAAGAGGGTGAGGGTGCTTGGTAATTTGGAATAGGTTGATATGTGGTGGAGGCATTGGATAGGTTTGGTATTTGATAGGGGATTTGGTCCTCTGTGCAACCATTACAGCGCTTACGTCCCTTTTCTTGGACGTACCACCCGACTGTAAAGCCTTATTGGTAGCTTGCAAGGCTTCAAAGTTCGAAACCATACCGCTCTTGATGCCTTCCTCGATCCTTTCTCCTAGCTTGATAATGTCAGAAAATTTGTGGCCTTCGATCATCATTTGTCTCTCATAGTACTATGGATCTTGGGCCCGAACGAAGAATTTGTTCATCTTCTCTTCTTCCAAAGCTGGCCTAACCTTAGCAGCTTCTGATCTCTATCGAGTAGCATACTCATGGAAGGTCTCTGTGGGTTTCTTCTTCAAGTTTTGAATATAGAACATATCCAGTGCATTCTCTATGTTGAACCTGAATCTGTCGATAAAATCAGACGCCATGCTTACCCAGTTCAACCACTTCTTTGGATCTTGGCTAATGTACCAAGATAAGGCATCTCCCTTCAAGCTCCTCATGAAAAGCTTCATGCAGATTTTCTCGTCTTTTCCTACTCCAATCAATTTGTCACAGTATGTTCTCAAGCGGACCCTTGGATCCCTGTACCGTAAAATATCTCGAACTTGGGAGGTTTGTACCCCTCGGGCAGTTCGACATCGGGCTGTATGCAAAGATCTTCATAGTTTAGCCCCTCAATTCCCTTACTACCTTCAACGCTTTGAATTCTGCTAGTCAACTTTTTAAGCTCTTCGGCCAGATTTTGATGAGCAAGTCCTTATCATCGGACTCGGGTATGCTTGAGATGGGCTGGGTGGAGTGTGGCACAGTCTCCACGTAGATGGGGGTATTATGTTGGGTGTAGCAGTGGTCATTTGTGGAGTTCTGGTGTTCTGGGATGAGCAGTGAGGTATTATTTGAGGTATGGCAAGTATTGCAGTGGTGGTGAGGAGCGGGATGGTTTTGTTGCTTTGGGATGTTTTGTGGAGGCACAGGATTCTGAG
>NW_017670705.1:324513-390192 GCF_001879085.1 Nicotiana attenuata | reverse complement strand
AGATTGATTTATTACATAGTTTAGATAAGAAGCCCGAATCAGGCCTGCCTATTGGTTGTAGTTAATAAAATCTGGTTCAGTTTATAAGTTTATCCTGAGGCTTTCCTAAGTGATAGACAAAACCTATAGGCATGATATCTACTGATTTCAGAAACAAAAGAAGAAGAACTGATTGCAGATTGATTTAGGTAAAAAGAAAGTTGCCAGTAAAAAAAACGAGCACAGGTTCTGCCATTGGTAATGCCAGTTTTAAACTTATAACGAATGAGGCGATTTAGATTTGAATTAGAACCCTTATAGGCATGTTTTCTATGTGTTTCCCAACTTAAAACATTGTTATAGACATAGAAGAATGCAGAAATTCTACAACATGATATCTACGCGTTGCGTATCTGATTACAATTTTTGGTTATTAGGGCCTATAGATAAGTTTGCCTAGTGAAAAGCGGGTATGCAAGAATCAGAAAAGACGTATAGGCATATTCTCTACGTGCGTGTGCAGAAGCTATAGACATAATATCTACATGAAAGTGCAGAATCCCTATAGTCATGGTATCTAAATGAGAATGCAGAGTTTCTTATAGACATGATAGCTAAATGAGATGCAGAAATCTTATGGTAACTACATGAAAATGCATAAGTCTTATAGGCATGGTAACTATATGAAAGTGCATAAGTTTTATAGGCATGGTAACTATATGAAAGTGCAGAAGTCGAAAGTGCATAAGTCTTATAGGCATGGTAACTATATGAAAGTGCAGAAGTCTTATAGGCATGGTAAGTACATGAGAACTACTGAAATTAGAGATTCCTATAGGCAAGTTATCTACCCTTTTCATGCAAAGTTACCCCTACCTTTTCACTAAACATCCCCGAAAGTTTATTACAGCCCAAAGAGAATAAAGAAAAAAAATACATCAGAAATTGAAAATTACAACCAAGGAGAGCCTGATTCAGACTTCCTGTCTGAAGTATGAAGTAAACTATCTCCAAAGATCAGATTTCAAAAGCCTTTCTCTCATTTGGGGTGTGTCAGAGTTCCCTAAGAGCCTCATGGACTCCGGGCAGTGCTTACACCCCAAATACATTACCAAATCAGGACAATAGTGCAGTGTGGAAGGGCCAGCCCTCAGGTGTCCAAGTTCAGAGGGAACTCAAGGTCCCAAGGCAAGGCTCACCAGAGAGGGGCAGAACTTAGAAACTAGGAGAGAGTGTAAGTGCAGAAGGGAATTCTGAAAGGGGAAAGGGAAAAGGGGAATAACTTAAAATCAGCACACATAAGGGTGCAGGGGAGTGGGAATTTGCAAGAGCATAAGGAGAGCAGGCTGATAGGCATACTCAGTAATGGGAGGTGCTGGCACACCCTCCAGCCTGTTTGGAGGTTAAGGTTCAGAACTCAGTTCATGGACAACAACTCATATTGCCATGCCCTGAGTCACCACTCACAAACAATAGGGGTAATGGGGTAGGGAGCAAAGATTCATAAAGAAACAAGCAGTAGAACATAGGCATTACTAAACTAAATATCAAACTCCATAGAAAACAATAAAGTAGACATGGATACAAAAGAAAACTATAAGTAAAAACATTGGGGTGATGCTGAAACTTAAATTAGAACATACCAGTTTCAAAGAAACAAGTAGGAAAGGCAGTAGTCTTGTAAAAGCCAAAGTGCAAACAGGAAGACAGAATACTGTGAGTGTGAGTTCAAGAGAGATTGTGAAATTGGGAGGTATGAAGTGTGTTAATCGTGTGTGCTTTGTGAAAAGAGGGGTCGTGTATTTATAGTGTGGAGGTCATGAGGAAATAAGGTAAGAAAATAATTGAAGACTGATTGTAAATCAATCACATAAGACTCCCTTTAATTAAGGGATTCAAATTCAAACGGGTATAACACAATTAAGGAAAGAAATTAATCAAACACTTGTGTAAAGCATGCAATTGAGGGTAAATACATAAAGGTTATTTAAGGACAAGGTCTCTGAAATACACGGTTGTACAATTTAAGGAAAGAAAATCAATTAACAGCCAAGAAATCACAAGGTCTGAGATTTGGTATGAATGAACCAAGTCAGAAAGATGGAAAAGGTTTTTAACTTAAGGAAAATCAGCAAACAATCAATTAGACCTATTAAAAAGGAATTCTGAGTCAATCACTAGTTTGAAAACCTTTTGAAGAAGGGTTCATCACATATAAATCATACAGACACGTTAAACATGAAAGAAACTTGTCGAGCCATTGTAAAATCAGTGGAAACTCCAGTGTAGGAGAGTTTTAGCAAAAAGTTCAGAATTGTACAAAAGATGTCCAAACTCAGCTCAGAGACTCAAAGTCAGTCTGAAGGAGTTAAGGGTTCTAAAACAAAACCCTAGTTCACATAATCAAACCTCGGCGGAATCCCCAAATTCTAGGGTTTCCACCTAGAATCAAATACAGGGATGAGGAGGCAAGTAGTCGAAACCAGCTCAGGGGTTTCTTTCAGAAACTCATAATAAAACATGTAAACACAGTAGAAGGAGTAGAAGAAACATGCTTAAGAAAGTTTTCTCAGAAGAAACCTAAACAAGGATCAGTAGTAGTAAAATATCAAAGAACACAGTAGAAAGGCATAGTATAGCAGGACATAGTAGAAGAAATACCAGAACATAGTAGAAAGCACATGAGAACATAATATGGAAAACATGGTATAAGAAACACAAGCGTGGAGCATATAGAACACAGTAAAGAACATTCAAGAACAGTGTAAAGCTCAGTAAAAGAACATACAAGAACATGGTAAAAGGAAAAGCACAAGAACACAGTAGAAAGCATGCGAGAACATGATATAGGAAACACAGTAAGAGAACAATACGAATAACAAAGAAGAAAAATCATAAAACACTTAAACACTTTCCAGAAAACCCTAAATCGGAAAGAAGGGTTTTGAAAGTAATTTTCAAAAGAAAAATTAGGGAAATCGTTTGAAAACTCAAGTAGAGCATAGATACACAACAGATCTAAAGAGAATCGGAGAAAACCTCGAAAGGTTAGGGTTCAGAAGAACCCTAGAATGAGAAGGCTTTGAAAAGTCATTGACCTGAGTTTGAGAGGTCGGAATCAGACTCAAACAACTATAGCACGCCGGAGCAAGGCCGGAGATGGCCGGAAACCTCGAGTCGGCGAAGGTCTGAGTGAAGACCTTCGAGGTCTGGCCTCGAATCTTCAAGTATCGAGAGCATAGGAGCGACAGGAGGTGAATATAAGGCTCCTATGGCCGGAGAAGCCATGGTTTCTGGTGGGTTTCGAGGTTGAAGACGGTGGGAGACGATTAGGGTTCCAGGAATGTTCGAGAGAGTTTGAGAGACGAAGGGGTTCAAAGGCGGATGATTAGGCGAAAGTGATTAAGGTTAGGGTGTTTGGGAAATTAAAAAAGGAAAGGGGTAATTATGGCCGTTGATCAAAATGATCAACGGCCTGGATCAAAAGGGGAGCCGGGCGGGTTTTATTAACGGGTTAGGGGTCGGGTAATTTAGGAATTGGGCTGGTCCGGTTTGAGATTGAAATTGGGTTAATTAGGGGTCCATTTGGGCTAAAATTGGAAATGAAATAGGGCTAGATTTTAAATAGCCACTTTTTCCCTTTTTATTTTATAAAATAGTAAAATGATTTCTGAAAATAAATTAAAGGTGCTAAATTAGTTAATAGTATATAAATATTAGATTAAAATACTAGAATCAAATTTGTAATTATAAACGCAATTAATTCTTAAAATAGGCTAATATTGTAATTAAGTGCAATTTAGCTTTAAAAATACCAAATCAATTTATAAAAATGTGCAAAAATTACATTAGCTATATTTTGGGATAAATATAAGAATAAAATAAATTAATCACCAAAACTGATAATTTTGGGAATAATTATTGGTTTTGTACTGTTAAAATAGGGCAATAAATTGGTTTAAAAATCTTTTAAAATTTGAAAAAATAATAAAACACTTGGACATGCTTATATATGCATATATATATATACTATTTTGAAAGTATTTTGCATATAAAAAATAATTGGGTATCAACAACACCGTCCCACACAGAATCCTTGCTTGAAGAGGCACAAGCCGATAAAGAAAAATCAAACGAGACAGCATGGGGCGCAGATGATGCCCTCAACATGTTCTTCGACGGCATGGACATGAGCGCATCGGAGGACTATTCTGAGCTTGGTCACTTAGAGGTCCCAAAAAATGACGTGCCATCGGGGGTGGGCGAGCCGAGGTCGAGCTCGAAGCTAGTGCGGCAGTTCCCTGCCCTAAGTGTGGATCTAGATTGTAAAAGAATGGTTGTTCTTACTATCCCGGCGGATGCCCGACGCTGTCCGCCCCGATGGATGTGGCCAGCTATCTTGTTGACTAGTGACCGAGGAGGACCAGGCGAAGATGAACGAAGTAGGCACATCGAGCCTCTTCAACGAGGCGCAACAGGAACTGAACCGGGTAAGGCGTCTACTCCTTGTATCCTTTGTGAATTTTTCTTAGTTTTAGCATGTTCTAACAACCTTGTTATTTTCAGGCTTCGATGCTCCACCATGAAAGCTTCCCTCATTCCCGAATGGAAATCAGCCAGCTCGAGTTCGAGCTCAAAGAGTAGGTCCAGAAGAATGACATGTACAGGGACCTCAATGAACAACAAGATGAGGCCCTCAAGGACCTCCCAATTCTCCTAGTCGGTCTAGAAAAGGCATAGAAGGAGGCCTCATCAGTGAAACGGGAGCATGCCGAAGTGGTAGAGAAGGTAAAGATCTTTGAGGCTAAAAACGAAAAGCTACTTGTGATGACTAACGACGCAACTTCGTAGGTCTAAAAGAAGATAGACTTGATTGACCAGCTTTGGGCCGAGATGGATGAGGTCAAGACCACGGCCGATGCGATGAAGGGCAGGATAGACCTGCTAGCTTCGGAAAAGGAGGCCACAAAAGAGGAGCTAGCATCGGTCAAGGACCAGCTCTGGGTGACAAAGGACAAATCCGACAAGTGGTCTCGGTTATACGACGAACTCCGGGCACAATTAGATTCAGCCGTCTCGAAATGGGATGATCTCGGTCGGGAATACACCACACTGAAGTCCAAATTAGAGGCAATCTCGGTTGATTCCTCCGAGGAAGAAGAAGTGTTGGCCCAGTATAAAGCTGATGTGGAGGTGGCCGAGGCCCACTTAAGGATGAAGACCGAGTACGTGAAGCGGTTGTCCCGGAGGGAGACCCTCGAAGAGATTCACGCTCGAAGATTTGACCTGTCGCCCGAGATTAAAGAAGCCAAGGGGCTCGAGGCCGAGGCAAAGGAACTCTATGAGCCCGAAGGTTCCGGTGCTGAGTCGAGCTCTACTGCAGATAAGGCGTAGATGCTTTAATTCTTTTTTGTTTCATTTTTGTACATTTTTCTTTCTTTTTTTATTTTGACGTTCTTTTAACGTGCCTTTGTAAATGTTTTTTGAGACATGTATATAAAATTTTCCCTTTGGCAACATCATGTTTTTACTTTTCAGCATTTGTTTGCCATTTTAAATTATCCCTAATGCCTTAGCATATAATCAAAAGTAATCTTAGAGCATCTGCTCTTTGGAGTTTCGAATGGGGCCCGATTTCGATGAAAACTCTGGATTACTCGTGGCTTTGAAATTTCGATAAAATCAAAGGCCTTTAATATGTTTAAGTGTCGAAGTCATATACAACGATGTTTTTGCCGAGGGTAACCCTTTAATAGGTTTTGATTATACGTAAAGGCCTTACTTTCTGAGTACGGACTTCGGACGTTCCGAGTTGTTTTAAGGTGGTCGTAACCTTTCATATTCGGGAACTACCTAATAGGCTTGGTGCCTCCGGGATTCGATAGCCATGGTTCTCTGATTTTTTCATCGAACGACAGTCCCCATGTCGGGGTAGCCCGTGGGCTTTAGGATCTAGGATCCGTTGTGAAGCATCAACTAAGCGAAATGCGTAGTAATAAAGTATGAAGGAAGCAAAGATTTCTTTCATTGTTTTATATGTGGAGTACATAATCGAAGGCGCATAAGCCTTGTGTCGTGGGTAGAGCGGGCTATATGCGCATGGTTCGTTTGATCGTTTGACGCTTACAATAAATTCTAGCCACCAAGCCTTGGCTTTTGACATATAAAATTTACCCTTTCTAAATATCTTAACCTAGGGATAATGGCCTCCAGTATCTGAGGTCGAACTTGTGAGGGCTCGGATACTGTTGGTTTGGTGCAAACGATTAACAATTCCAGTTTAATGTTTGTCTTCGAAACTAAGGTAGCACGTTTTACTGTTGCTTCGTTAACAACCTTGACGAAAAAACCACTTCGGGAAAAAATCAGTTAAAGTAAAAAAGAGTTTAACACGTTCTTTCAGACCTAATAGTCACATTTGGCCTTGGCCGAGTACCTGCATAAGTTAGTCCGTAATATAACGAAATTAAAAAAAGGAGTTGAGTTCATACCTTAGCAGTAGAACCGCTTTAAGTGTGCCACGTTCCAGTTGTTCGGTAGTTGTACACCGTTTACCGGTTCGAGTTTATACGAGCCTTTACTGGTTGTTTCGGAAACTCTGTATGGTCCTTCCCAATACGGGCCTAGTTTCTCGTCATTTAGGTTCCTAGTGTGTAGCGTTAATTTTCTCAACGCCAAGTCCCCGACTTGGAAATGTCGAGGGTTGGCTCTTCGGCCGTAGTACCTCCCTACTCGCTGCTTTTGAGCGGACAACCGGACCAGGGTAGATTCCCGCCTTTCGTTTAATAATTCCAAGCTCGTGGCCATGGCCTCGCCCTTTGACATTTCGGTAGAATACTGGAACCTGAGGCTCGGTTCCCCTACCTCGACTGGTATCAAGGCTTCCACCCCATAGACTAGAGATAACGGGGTCGCCCCGGTACTCGACTTTGAAGTCGTATAGTATGCCCACAAGACTTCGGACAAGATTTTCTTGCACTTTCCTTTTGAATCGGTCAATCCCTTTTTTAGGTTTTGGAATGTAGTTTTGTTCGTTGATTCCACTTTTCCAATCCCACTAGGTTGGTAAGGTGTTGATAATATCTTCTTAATCTTGTGTTCTTCGAAAAACTTACTTACTTTGTTGCCGACGAATTATTTTCCGTTGTCACAAGCGATCTCGGGTGGTATCCCAAATCGACATATTATGTGATCCCAGATGAAGTCGATGACTTCCTTCTCCCGGACTTTCTTGAATGCCTGTGCCTCAACCCATTTGGAAAAATAATCCGTCATGAGCAGTATATATTGGGCCTTACCGGGCGCCTATGGAAGAGGACCGACGATGTCCATCCCCCACTTCATAAACGGGCATGGCGACAGGACCGAGTGAAGCATTTCTCCTGATTGATGAATCATTGGGGAGTGTCTTTGGAATTTGTTGCATTTTTGTACGAAGTCTTTCGCATCCTTCTGCATTTCATTCCAATAGTAGCCAACTCTGATCAACTTCCGAACCAAGGATTCTACCCCCGAATGGTTCCTGCAAGTGGCATCGTGGACTTCTCTCATGGCGTATTCGGTTTCTCCCGGACCTAAGCATCTAGCCAGTGGGCCGAAGAAGGACCTTCTCAACAATTTCCTTTCGACTAAACTAAACCTAGCAGCTTTAGTGCACAGGGCTTTCGACTCCTTAGGATCCGATGGCAATTTTCCTGTCTTTAGGTAGTTTATGTATTTGTTTCTCCAATCCCAAGTTAAGCTTATTGAGTTTTCTTCGGGGTGACCTTTTTCTACCACCGAGTTCGTCAGCTGCACCACTGACCCGAGTTGAATTTATCGAATTTGACAGACGACCCCAAATTAGCTAGTGCATATATCGGCCTCACTATTTTGATCTCAAGGTACGTGTTGTAGAGTCCATTCCTTGAATTGATGTAGGGTTACCTGCAATTTATCCAAATACCTACGCATCCGTTCCTCATTCACTTCGAACGTTTCGTTGACTTGATTTACGACGATGAGGGAGTCATATTTGGCTTCGATCACTTTCGCCCCGAGACTCTTAGCCAGTTCTCGACCTGCAATCATAGCTTCATACTCGGCTTCATTGTTAGTCAATTTTACAGTTCTAATAGACTGTATAATTACGCTACCCACAGGCGGTTTTAACACGATATCAATCTCGAACCACTTCGCGTTGGAGGCACCGTTCGTAAATAGGGTTCAGATCCCCGAGTTAGCTCACGAAGTGAGCAGCAATTTCTTTTTGACTTCGGGTATCAAGGCCGGCGTAAAGTCGGCCACAAAGTCCGCCAGAATCAGAGACTTTATGGCAGTTCGAGGTTTGTACTCGATATCGTACCCCCTGATCTCTACGGCCCATTTGGCCAGTCGGCCTAAGAGCTCGGGCTTATGCATGACATTCCTCAGCGGGTAAGAGGTTATGACACATATGGGGTGGCATTGAAAGTATAGTTTTAGTTTCCTGGAAGCGCTTAGTAAGGCGAGCGCTAACTTTTCTAGGTGACGATACCTTGTCTCGGCATCGCCTAGGGTCCTACTAACATAATAAATAGGAAACTGTGTACCTTCTTCCTCCCGGACTAGGACACCACTTACCGCAACATCAGAAACCACCAAGTAAAGGTACATAAAGTGTGCAATAAATGGGGCCTCGACACGTATCGCTTGAGTTCTTCCAAAGCTTGCTTGCACTCCGGAGTCCAAGAAAAATTGTTCTTCTTTTTTAATAGTGAGAAGAACCGATGGCTCTTATTCAACGATCTCAAGATGAACCGGCCCAACGCGGTTATCCGCCCAGTCAGTCTTTGAACCGCCTTGACGTTGTCAACTACGGTGATGTCCTCTATGGCCTTTATTTTATCAATGTTGATCTCTATCCCTCGATTGGATACCATGAACCCGAGAAACTTGCCCGAACCGACCCCGAATGCACATTTCTCCCGATTTAGCTTCATGTTGTACTTCCTTAATATGTCAAAGGTTTCCTGCAAATGTTTCAAGTGGTCTTCTGCTCGCAGGGACTTGACCAAAAAATCGTCAATATAAACTTTTATTGATTTTCCTATTTGTTCTTCGAACATCTAGTTTACTAGGCGTTGGTAAGCGACACCGGCGTTCTTTAATCTGAACTACATTATGTTATAGCAGTAGTTGCCGAACTTTGTTACAAAAGAAGTTTTTTCTTGATCGTTCGGGTCCATCCGAATTTAGTTGTACCCAGAGTAGGCGTCGAGAGAGTTGGGTATCCCGTGCCAGCCGTCGCGTCGATCATTTGATCGATGTTAGGTAAGGGAAAGAATCCTTTAGACACGTTGTTTAGGTCCTTATAATCTACAAATATTCTCAGTATATTTTCTTTTTAGGTACTACCACTACATTAGCTAACCAATCTGGGTATTTAACTTCCCGGATGTAACCTATTCTTAGAAGATTGGATACCTCATCGTTGATGAACGCGTGTTTGATCTCTGACTGTGGCCTTCTCTTCTTCTTGACCGCAAGGAACTTGGGGTCCAAACTCAGCTTGTAAGTGTTTACCTCCGGCGGGATCCCTATCATGTCTAGATGGGACCAAGCAAAACAGTCGGCATTAGCTTTAAGAAAATTATTAAGTTTTTTCCTGAGCTCGAGGGTTAAACTCGTGCCCAAGTATACCTTTCGATCCGGTAGGTGCTCGATTAATATAACTTTCTCCAACTCCTCGACCGTTGATTTGGTGGCGTCGGTGTCATCGAGAGCTATGAATGATCTCGGGACACCGCAATTATCCTCATCATCTGCTCCTCGTTGTTCGGTTGAGGCCGCTATCAGTGACTCCCCCCGGCGTGGGAAATTTCAGCGCCTGGTATAAGGTCGAAGTTACCGCCCTCATGTTGTGGACCCATGGCCTTCTGAATAAAGCATTGTATCTCATATACCCTTCGATCACGTAGAACTTCGTTTCTTGGGTTGTCCCGGTAGTGTTTACCGACAAAGTTATTTCTCCTTTCGTGGTCTCACATACCATATTGAACCCATTTAATATCCAGACCGCTAGTACAATTTGATCCTGTAGCCCCAGTTGCTCTACGATCCTTGATCTGATGATGTTGGCCGAGCTACCTGGATCAATCAACACACATTTAACCCACGATTTATTGATAAGTACAAATATTACCAGTGCATCATTGTGAGGTTGTACGATACCCTCGGCATCTTCATTGCTGAACGAGATAGCTCCCTCCAGAACGTAATCCTAGGTGAGTTTTCCCTCGTAATAGACACCTTGGTGCGTTTTATCATTGGCCCTTGGGGGACTTCGACTCCTCCAATGATCATGTTGATCACGTGTTGAGGCTCCTCTTATTCGACCTATTTGTTGGCGTCCCTATTTCTGAAGTGGTTTTTGACTCGCCCGCTTAGGAATTCTCGGAGGTGCCCATTGTTGAACAATCGAGTAACTTCTTCTCTTAACTATCGGCAATCTCGGGTCCTATGACCGTGAGTGACGTGATACTTACACATCAAACTAGGATCTCTCTAGGCAAGGTTGGATTGCAATGGTCGGGGCCACTTGGTCTCTTTGATGCGCCCTATGGCCGACATGCTACTTGCAACGTCCACGTTGAAACTATATTCTGATAATCTTGGTGCTTCCCTACTCTCGAGCGACCTGTCAAAACCGTTCTTGCTCATCAGGCCCTAGCCGCTCGGCCCTCGATCACGTCTCTTCTCGTTCCTAGTTAGGTGATGCCTGAATCTGTTTCCCCTATGATCCGCGTTGTATGACTGATACCGATCTCGAACCGGCCTTGGATCTTGATCAATGACTCTCTTTGATCTATCATCGGTTCGGATGGGGTAAGCAGATCCGTAAGGGGCCCCTAGTTGATCGTCTTCGACCCTAATCTTCGATTGGTATCTGTTGCGGACGTTAGCCTAGGTCACCGCTAGCCGCTAGGTACTCCACCAAAATTTTTTTCAGATGTTGAGAGGCCATGGAACTTCGGGGGTTGAGCCCCTGAGTGAATGCCTGAACGGCCCAATCATCCGCAACCGACGGCAGATCCATCTGTTCCATCTGGAATCTTGACACGAACTCCCTTAGTATCTCGTTATCTCTTTGTTTGACCTTGAAAAGGTCTGACTTCCTGGTTTCGACCTTGATGGCCCCGGCATAGGCCTTTACGAAGGCATCTACAAGCATAACAAACGAGTCAATGGAATTGGGAGGCAAGTTGTGATACCATATCATTGCCCCCTTGGACAGAGTTTCCTAAACTTTTTCAGTAGCACCGACTCGATTTCGTCATCTTCCAAGTTGTTCCCCTTGATTGCGCATGTATAGGAGGTCACGTGCTCATTTGGATCTGTGCTCCCATTATACTTGGAAATGTCGGGCATCTTTGGAATTGGCTTCGGTGCCGCGCTCGGGGGGGGAAGGGCTTCAAGATAAAAAATTTAGAATCTGGTCCCTTCAATATCGGAGGTGCCCCCAGAATCTGATCGACCCTAGAGTTGTATGTTTCCACCTTCTTGTCATTGGCCTCAATCTTTTTCTCGCTTGACTCCACCTACTTTGTTAATGTTTCGAGCATCTTCATTACCTCTGAAGCTTCTCCGGGCTCGGCTTCACCTGGTCTCACGGCAACTTGTTCATTTCTCCGAGTATTTTTCCAAGAATGTTCGGCTCAACCCTGTTAGGGACGTGGCTTTGGTTCTGCAGTTGTGGTATTCCCGCTTGTTGAGCCTGCAACATTTCGAAAATCAATCGTAGGCTCACTCCATCACCTTCATCCTCGAGCGCATCTCGGGCCGTTGGCTGGGGTCCCCCACGAATACTGTTTTCGGTATGAGTTGACAAATTGATGTTGATGGCCACCTGCGAGTTAGCATCAACCAAGTCAACGGCTGGGACACCATTGGGATCGGCAGGAAGCACATCATTACTGGGCACCACATTGTTAATTTCGTCGTGATAGCTTGACTTTGCCTCAACGTTCATGTGTGTAGACTGAGAGTTTGACATTCTTAGGCTAACTTGGAATTTAAGATTTCAAAGAATAAGCATAAAATAGGGTGTGATATGGAGATCTATATCAAATCACCACTATTATCCTTAGCCCCACGATGGGCGCCAAACTGTTTACCCCAAAAATGGGTAACAATTAAATTTGTATGCGGTTTAAAGGATACGTAGTTTAATTCAATACAAATAATTAAGAATAACAGATAGATGAATTAAAGACAAAATAAACGATCAAACCAATCGCAATGTAATGACTAAGCCTGATCTTAATTGAACAGTAGAGCTCGTCCTCGATCGGACCCTCGGTACAAGCTCGGTCGCGCGTGTAGAAAAGAACAAGTGTGTAATGCCTTGAACAATAGCTAGAAGACAAAAGTAGATTTTTATTGCTTTGAAATACGAGTTACAATGTATCAGACTAAAGAAAAGCTTCCCATTTATATAGCACGAGAATTTCAATCCTAGTACAAGTCTAAAAAAGGTAAAAATCTTGTTTTCCCGGTAATTGTTGATCTATAATGAACACGGAACGGCATTCGCGCCATAAAATCCGATCGAGGGCGAATATTAGTCATGCATAACCGTTCACCGTGTCTCCCGAGGTACAGAAACCATACTTGGTCCGAGGTACGTCGCCTTACCGTGTCCGATCTCCAACACATCGTTCATTCTTCCGGAGTCTTGATATGAGGGATTCACGACCTCAACTATAACCACGTCGATCCGTACTTACCCTTCGTTCTCACACCGGGGAATCGGGGAAAACGTTGCCCCCGATTCAACCCGTACACAAGTAGGCTTGAAAAAGGATTTTTTAGTTTTTATTTTAGAAAAAGTAGATTCAACAGACTAAGGTGTCATTTGTCGTTTGGTATAAGAAGGTATAGTGCTAGTATTAAAATTTGATACCACCTTAATACTTTGTTTGGTTAGCAAACCTGGTATAAGTTATCTCGAGATTAAAATTAGTACCGGAATAAATTATACCTTGTAGAGGGTGGAGGTAATTAGTGCCGGAATAACTTATACTTATTCTTAGAAATTATGCAATTGTCATTTTTAATACAACATACCAAACAGTGGATAAAAAATAATACCAGTATAACTCTTCCCAGCATAACTTATCCCGGCATAAGCCGTATTCAAACCAAACGACCCCTAAGGAGTTGAACAAGTTAAGGTGTTTATCACTCTGTCCACGATATTCCTGTGGAGTATAGACTGCCTACCACCAATTGCTTGATAATTGATATGTAAATTCACACATCCTCATATGTTCATACCTAAAAGAAAAGGTCCACAAAAGAAAAAGAAACAGGAAAGAAAAAGTGCTGACTGAAGAAGAAAAGTAAACTACTACTTTTCTTTTTTTACTTTCTTTTAGTATGTGTATGGTCCCTCTTCCAGAAATAAAAAATTTACCTTTGAAATTGAACATTCAAAGATAAAAAGAATAGTTTCATTCTAATAAATTAGAGCTTGCCCTCATTTACTCTAAGAATTTCTCCGCACATAATTGAGCATCCATAAAACAATTTATATACACCTATGAAGAAAACAACATCTAGTTCCCCAAATGGTTCCGACAAGTAAATGCAACAATTTATAGATGTAAATAAGTTCCCCGACCCTTATTTTACTCGTAAAAATAGCAAAACCAACAAGCACAAGCGCGTTTTCCTTCTCTTTTATTTTTTGGAAAAAATGCTCACGAGCTTACCAAATCCATCTGTTCTGCTCACCGCATGTATCCATCATCTTGGAAAACCTATTTCAATTGCAAGAATCAGTCTACAATTTACATCTTTTTTAAAAAAAAAAATTAAAAACATCAGAGTGAGGGAAGGGGATGCTACGCTACTGATAGGGTTTGAACCCTCCACCACAAATGTAGGGGTCGAACTAGCCCTCTATTGTAGGGGTTGAGCTCGACCCATACAATTTACATCTACTTCAGCAGATCCAGCTAATAGGCAAAATCCACTAAAAGGCGCAAAACTTCCTTCAGTAGATAGATGATATAATTTGCTAACCTTATTCTTACAATTAAAAGAGTCTGGCAGAGAGGCAGCAAAATAAGAGATGATGACAAACTCTGTTCTACATTGTAACCATAGCAGACCCTCATCAAACCTTTGCATAGTTTCAATCGACGCTTTTCTCTTACCTTGAAAGGCAAATTTCTATCTATGGCCTACAGAGGATATCTCGAGCCTTATAAATGTTGAAACCATTTCTTAATAAAACGCAAAAGCCCAATTAGCTTCAATAGTAGAAGCCAAAGAAGCCAACTTGGTGTGACCTCCGGGTACTCAAAGCAAGAAATTCCAGCTACCAGCAAGCTGGTTTCGGAACAGTCTACTTAGACGCCCAATGCCCTTCACTATGATTCACGAAGCCAATAAGAAGTTTCTAGACGAGAAGAAGAAGAACTCTTCAAGCTGGATAATTTGTCAGATGTCATGACCTGCAACTAAATAAGAAGAAAGCAGCTTCAAAAACTCACGAAAAACACAACATATTGCTAGGAGCCGTATTACGGAAAAAGGTGCAATGATAAGACACTATACAATCATTTGAACAACATGTGCAGCACACCCTTGAACAGGTTTATTGATATTTAGAATGATATCTACAACAGAGAATTTTAATATTCTCTGTCAATATATTACAAATTGAGGTAGTCATTCTACTTGTATATAATGCTTCTGCTACAAGAGGCAAATTAATAGAAGTAGCTTCTTATTTTAGTGAATGATCATACACATTTACTAAAGCATCACACACACACACACACACTCATCACTGATGATTGACCCTCAGGGGTTTTCAGTTGGCATAACTCCTTTTAGCAGATGAGCATACAGTTGCTTAGGTTTCACATGGCATCATTTACTCGATTATAATTGGAACAACAATACCACTGAAATGCAGGAATGATATGGAAAAACTGAGCTATATTACTATAATCCTTCGCAAAGTCATGGGGGGGGGGGGGGGAGAATCAAATAACTGGAAACGAAAGACGGGTCATGATTTTTGGCCAGCACGGGTTAAATATAGGGGTGGGAAGCATAAAATACACTGATTTTTATTCTTCTTGGAGATCCTCTAAGGTGACAATAGAGATATATTTGCGTGATATTGGGAAAAAACCAAGGAGGAAAAGAGCGGTCCTGGTAAGACTACAAAATCACCTTGGTCATTGCATAAGAAAAATTTGCATGCAATATTACCTTTAAAAATGCACATCCAACACTTCTTTTTTTTGCTTTAAGGTAGAGTAAGTAGCTCTGTAGCTGCTTCACAATATGGAACTCTCACAGCAGTAGTATTTCTTGCAAGATTATCTTTTGTTTAATCTTCTCTTTCTGTTATTCATAGGATAATAGTGCGGGAATCATCATTGTTGGAGAGAAGCAAAAAAATAGATGGATGGCAGAAAAACAATGAAACCTGCAGCATTTGACAGAAGATCATATACAGACACAACCCCGCGGCATTTGACAGAAGATCATATACAGACACAACCTTAACGTACCTGCTCAGGGTGATACCCCTCATGTCCCATCTCCACAGCTTCATCACGAGGTTCAGATCACCACAGACTGAGATTAGCAGAATCAAGTACAATTCTGGCTCTCCTCCTTTTGCAGCATAGTTTCGAACTTGAAATGGCCCATTTTATTAGTGTTTTTCATATACTAGGAAAATTTCAGAAGAAATAAGAAACCCCTGCAAAGATCCATTTTCAAAATTTTCTCTGTAGTTTCACAAGATATTACTTAGCAAATTACACAAGAGCGATACTTCACCTTCATCAGAATGTTGACAAATAAAAGATTCATAGCGAGATCATTCATGTCTGATGCGAAGTCTAGAAAATAAAGGTAACCCAACTAAAGGGGAATCTGCATGTAGAGATAATAAATCATAGTATGTACTCAATCCAGCACCTATACAAACAGAATTCTTACTTCTGTCAATGAGGGGAAAAGAAAAGGTACAGCCGAAATTCAAAGAAGTAGCAATGCCACATGAAACGTAACAGTGCAAAAAATGTGTTTGACTCCCTTCTTTATTCCTAGAAATTCAGTACATTTATCAAATTTAAAAATCTCGTACACAATATACTCCAGTTGTTCAAAAAGTAACTGAATATCTAAAACACATAGCTAGAGCTAACACTGTATTTGGTACAAAAAGGCTAACCCATGTACAAAACTGAGAAAAAATAGTGTTCTAAACCTAAAGAGAATTTGGTTAATTGGCTATAAACCAGCAAAAGATCAATGAAAGCATCTTCAGAGCTTTAACAGAGCGCATCTTCAGAGTTTTAACAGAGCGCAGATGCCAAAACCGTCAAATGTTATTACTTGCATTTTCATAGTATTTGCACGGTTAAACCTCTCAAGGTGTACAAAGGAATCCATTTCTCAACGTCAGTTTGTCCACACTTCACTTCCTCCGCAACGATCTACCACCTTTCTGCCCAATTCCAGTCCCTTCAAGACCTGATGACAGGAAAGACCGAGAATTTGGCCTCCACTTTAGCTCTTTGAGAACAGAAAATAAAGTTGCTAGTTCTGGTGTTATTTCACTATCTTTTATATTGTTACATGAGACTACCCTAAGCCTTTCAAGCACTGTCCATGACTGAACTACCGAATCTAATCCTTCAGTCGTGAGCAAGGAGCATCCTTCCAAAGAGAGAAATCTCAAGCTCCTAGAAAAGAAAAAAGTTCCCATTAATCTTAGAACAGTGTTAGCTAACACATATTACATGATCATTCTACTTATGAAGTTCATGGACAAGCTAGATGCATATTCCTGTTTAAAAAAGAAATGCTCTCTATCAAATCAGCAGTAAAAAAAGAACTTGACTGCATTAGGTTGTTTTCTTTAAAGAAAAGCTGCCAAAATATAAATATAAATAAAGATAGTATAAAAAGAAATCATAGCTCTCAAACTGATTATAGAACACTTTGTGCATTTAATAATGATAATTTATCTCATCTCAAAATTGATTAGTGCCCTCCTTTTAGATTAATAACACAGAATTTTAATCAAGAAAGGACTACACAAGTCTCTTCTAAAGGCTGGATAAGAATATGCATGTATCTCATTTGTGTTTGCAAACAGAGAGATTCTCCCGAAAAAGTTGTTCAGTCAATTGTTAAAGATGAAATTTTCCTTATATATTCAGCAAATTTCCATTCTCTACACGCATTCATTATTTTAAAAAAAAATACGTCAATCTTAAATTTATCAGGTGACCATCTGTTCAAGTTAGAGAAGTAGTACTGGCATATACCATATATAAACAGAATCAAAATGTGTTCATACCGACAAACACTTGCAGTGGCAAATATAGTGTTGTCTAATCCCCAACAGTCCCTAAAGACAAGCTCTCGAACAGTTTCACAGACCAGAAACAATGCTCTCACACCTTGCTTGTCCCGTAATTGACACTGCTCTAAATGTAGCTCCTCGAGAGTAGAACAGGAACCCAAGTGCTCATCAGGGCCAGGACTTGAATCCAAAACCTTACAACAATGAAGCTTCAAAGTTTTCAAGTTGCTACAATACGACAGAGCTGACAACCACCCACCATCCATCCTATGATCAGAAAGTACCAATTCTTCTAGCATCTGACAGCACTGCCCAATGGCTTTGATTCCATCATAACTTCCTTCGCATCCCACCAGCTCTAGCTTCAATAAACGTCTACACCCTTGAGCCAAAATCGTCAACCCTATATCCGAAACCATTGAATTATACAACCCATCAATGCAACCAACCAATTTCAGTATCTGCAAATTCCTACAACCAAACAACCCCTTCAATGCAAAGTCATCACAGAAATGCAATTCCAACTCCTGCAAAGTTTCACACTTTTCCCCCAAATAGCTCAGGCCCTCTACACTCACATTCATCAACACCATTCTCCTTAAATTAGCACAACCCTCAACTAAAACCTTAACCCCTCCATCAACCACCTCTTTCCCCAAAAACCCGTCTTTCCTAACAAACCCGCCATTGACAAAGCTCG
This sequence comes from Nicotiana attenuata, assembly GCF_001879085.1. Classification (NCBI taxonomy): domain Eukaryota; kingdom Viridiplantae; phylum Streptophyta; class Magnoliopsida; order Solanales; family Solanaceae; genus Nicotiana; species Nicotiana attenuata. The sequence goes on along the minus strand of NW_017670705.1, from coordinate 372,148 downwards.
AATCCAAATGCAACGAAACGAGCCTATGACTCATAACAATCCCCGAATTCCTCCTTGATTTCACACAAGTTCGAACTACGTCGACGTCAATTAAACCCGGGAATCTATAACTTAGCCTCCCAGATTCCAAAAATTCCCAATCTAACAGCTTAATAGACCTAACCAACTTGCCACTAAGCTTACACCAACGCTTACAAACCAATGAATTCGAAATGTGCTGCTGCTGTTCTGGAACCTTCGAAAGCACACTCAACAGCAACTCATCAGAGAGCAAGTCAGTATAATCCGGAGCAGAGCTGAAACGGGTCGGTTCCGGGTCGTCTAGGGTTAGGGTTTGAGTATCAGAATCGGGCTCAGAAGGTGGAGTAGTTGAATTAGAAACCCATTGAGCTCGCATTTGAAGCACTAATTGCTTCAACGCCTGAGGATCCTTGTTGTACCATATATCCGATAAGCTCGACCGCCGTTTCTTCGCCGGCGCCGGTAATTTAACCTTAGGGTTAGGGTTTTCTTCAGGTGACGTGGGCATTTCGCCCAAGCTTTTAGCTCACTTTCTTTTCTCTGTCTACAACTTCACCATTTGTAGGGTTTTGAGTATAGATACAGAAAGCTGTATGTATAGTTGCAGAAAATTTTAGAAGTTGAAGAAGAAGTGCATACAGTTCCTCAGCAGATGAGATTTGTGGGGCGCACAATCTTTCTCTGTGTATAATTTTTTTGTTTTCTTGTTGGGGAGGTGGTTTAACCAATGATTTAGTGCCACGTATAGATATAACTGGGGCTTTAGAGGGCGTGGCTTTGTTTAATTCGTAGGTGGCGGGGGAGCAGGAGTTGTTGTTCTTGATACACAACACATGCACATTTGCTATTTTTTAGGTTTTTTTTTTTTAAATCGGAGTTGTATAGGATTTCTCCCTTAATAAAGATCTCAATTCGAACCTTTATGAATGACAGAAAAAACTTCATAGTTTTTTTTTTTGTGTGTGTGTAAATAAGCTTACGTGAATGAATTTGAATTAACCAAGATTCCAATCAAAAGAAAGATATTTTTTAGGAAATGCAAATAATAATGAAAAAATTATTGCTCTTTTGTCATCTTTTCTTGATCCAGAGAGTCCACCCAAAACAACATTTGTAGCCTCACAAGGTAGGAATAAGCATAGGCGGACGCACATGATAAGTTGAGGGGTCACAGACACTCAAAAACTTGGACAAAAACTTTATATATACTTGCAAATATCTTCAAATAATAGTTAGATATTAGCATATTTTTATGAGCAGTGATAAATTTATATTGAATATTATGGTGCCCCTAACAGCCGAATCGGGGCCCACCCCTAGAAATAAGGTTGCATACACTATAAGAATATATTGGGTTTGTTGTTGCAATAAATAATAATATAAAATATTGGAAATTTTCTATTGTGAAAGACTCCTTTAATTTTCCTACTATATATTATTAGCAAAGTACTTCCCGCTAAAGAAGATAAAAAGGTAGATGAGCCCCATGAACTAAAAAGTGTAATGATCATGCGAATCATCAAGTGAATCATTTCATCATCATCGTCAAATAGAACTTTTATATTTGGACCTACGAGAGTTTGCATTTATGCTGCGTAAAGCAAATTTCTTCACTTATTTAACAAGTAGTGAATGTGAAGTTTAAGCAGTGAAAGTGAACTCTAAAACAAATTTTTTAACTTATTTAGCTAATAAAACTTGGATTTTTCACCTAAAAAGATTGCTTTATGCTGTGTAAAGCAAATTTTACTCTTTTTAGTTAATGACGTAAGTAGAAGTTCGACAAAAATCTATCTAGAAGTCCCTCAAAAGGAATAATGCTATTAAAACAATCTTCCTTTTCACGCAGGATTAGTAACTAGTTAATCCCACTTCAACAATTATATTTTGCTTTTTGACATTGTAATTTTTATTTTATTTTTGAGAACCATTTTCCTCCATCCTATTTAATTTTATAATGTTAACTCCTGAAATTTGTAAAAATATGTTAAATTGTTTATAAATTACATAATAATGCACTTCATAAGTTGACCTTGCATTATTTTAGCCCACTTACAAGTTTGCAAATGTGTAGCGAAATATCAATAAGCTTAGATATGAATTTTTTCAAGTTTTTTTATTCTCTATATCTTCAAGCGTGAAACATTTCCATTCACTACTAAAAAATCAGGTTTTAGCGACGGACAAATTTTGTAGCTAAATAGAAAATCTGTCGCTAATCTCATTTAGCGACGGATTAGCAACGGATTATCAAGAAATTCTGTTAGCTACGAGCGTTTCAGCGACAGATTAGCGACGATGTTCGTAGCTAATTCTATTTTTTTGTAGTGATTCTTCTTTTTCCTCAAGTTTCTACATACCTATCACGACTACGAAAATTCAAAAACATACGCGAAAAATCTAAAACCTCATCTTCTTTAATGCTAATCTTGTTAGATTTTGAATATGATTTTGTGAGAAATTTGGAATGGGTATTATTTACACTTATTATAATTAGTCTAAGTAGACTGTATACAAAGTTTGAAGTCATTTAATGGAGATTTGGAATAGTTTTAATCGGGAATTGCAAGTGAAAATCGTACATAAAGTTCGTCAGAGATGCTTATACACTTTTATACAGTATTATACACTTTTATACAAAGGAGTATATTATATATATATAGTTGTATAAAAGTGTATAAAGATGTATAAGCATAGTAGTGAAAATGTTAGTGATACACCATGTATATAGAAGAAGAAGAAGAAGAAATGTGAGAAATTCACCAAATACCTGTAAATAATTTATCAACCTTGTATAAAATAATGTATAAGAGGTGTTTATACATTACTTATACAATATTATACATTATTATACAAATGAATCATATTAATGGAGCTTCGCGGGTTCTTCTTCTTCTTAGGGCACCTTCTTAAATTCAACTCAAATCTAGCTCAAATCTGCTCCAAATCACTTCAAATTTGAGTTTTGAACTCCCCTTGACGATCCCAATCAATTGGGCCAACACCCAATCCAAACAACTAACAAAATCGAAAAATCCAATTTCTGAAATTGAAGCTTCGAATGACCTATAATGGTGACTCCAAAAATAATAATTCTCTTAAGTGTATTTTATCTTCTCATCTTAATAGTGAATATCAACTTTGAATCTGGAAGGAGAATTGAAGAATATATATAATGGTAGAGAAATTTTGGGGTGCAAAGTCGTGAAAGAGGAAGAAGAAGAACGAAGAAAAGAAAAAAAATAATTAAATAGGGTGAGCTAACTGGTGAAAAATAATTTTCAAAATATGTACAACCTGGGCCATATCAAATAAGGAAAAGTGGGCCATTTTTTGATGGACTGTTGGGCCAAGTGACAAAGAGCGTAATTCTCTTTCCTTTTCCCTAAAATGTAAATAGGAATTTTTACCTCCTATAGCAAAGGTTAACACCTTATTTATTTTAAATAAATACCATTTAAAAAAATTATATTCTATAGATACCTTTTAATGTTTATAGCAAAACATCTAATTTTGATTACCTCCTACCCCTAAGCCACTAAATACGCTATTCAGTTACACTATTTTCTTTCTTTCTCTACTTTGATACATGTCATTCTCTCCCCCCATTCCCTAAAAACACGATGCTCAATCTCAAAATTCCTCTCACCCACATCACCTACCACATAACATAAACTGCAACAAAACAAATTCACATCAAAATTACGTTTTCTAACTTGATTCTTTCTCATTTCCTGTCGGAGTTCACGTTTTATTTGCCAACTTAGATGCCCAAAAACTAGTAGTTTGTGAATTCCGCTCCATTTGTCTCTTCCTTCTTTCGGGTCCAATTCAACTGTGTAACAGGGGATCCTGCTCCTTCTGCTACTCAATTTGATTAAAAAGTTTTCCTGTTGTTTGCTTTGGTGATTTGGGGTTTTTTAGATGGATGGTGACGACGAGGGAGATTTGCTGTACAGAGTTGAAGATATGATTGACTTCTGCAGTTACTGCTAACAAAGGATGATGAGAGACAAGAGGGACATAAGGCCTGTAATTTTGATGTTGAATTTGTAATTTTGATGCGTGGGAACAGTGAGATTCAGGGTTTTTGCTCGACGGCGGATTCGCCGGAAATTAGGGTTGTACTTGAACAAAGACGACGGAGTTTGGGGCTGAGCAACTTGATTTTCTGTTAATATATTTCAATATATTTTCAACGTATCATGCTGTATTTTCATGTATTTCATTGTATTCATTATCTTTTTTTCATTGTAATTCAATGTATCTCGCTGTATTCCATGTATTTCATTGTATTCATTGTCTTTTCTTCATTGTATTTTAATGTATCGCGCAGTATTATATGTATTTTATTGTATTCACTGTCTCGCTATATGCCATGAATGTATTCATATATTTTTTTAATTAATATAATTTATGTATTCAGATGTATTATATAATTTCTCTGAAGATTGCTATGTTTTTGGGGTATTTTTAGGTTGAGAATCTTTTTTTTATAACTGGAAATACAAAATTTGTGTGTTATAATTGAGTTTGTTGAGTTATATTAGGAGTCTATTATGTTAATTGATTCACTTTCCGTTTAAAAACAGTGTAATCCTTGTTTCACGCCGTGAATACGGTCGAATACAGTCGAATACAAATGTTTCACGCCGTGAATACGGTCGAATACAGTCGAATACAATAATCTGTCCAGCTGTAATCCCATGTTTCACGCCATGAATACAGTCGAATACACTCGAATACAACAACTGATTAGTTGGACTTCCCTGATTCACGCCTATTTTTGCTACTGTATTCATGAATATAGTAGCTTAAATACATCTAATACATGTTATAACAACAGAAAACGTATCTACAATCCGTAATATAGCAAATGGTATCTATAGATAGCTAATTACCACTAAAAGATAGTGTTTTATGAAAATTTCTCTAAATTATATTACCCTGCCAAGCAAAAAGGTTGCCCTGAATCATATAAAATTGACCACTTAATATAGACGTTACTACTAATATTCATCTCCCTAATCAAACCATTTACTGGTGACCTAAGTTTGGGCCTACAGTATTGAGCTTCAATAAAATTTCCTGATCTGGGGCTTAACGTTATCTAACAACAAAAGACCAACTGTACAACAAAGGTTTTTTACGAAGGTGAAATGACTATTTAAAATTAGGTTCCAATAAGAAATTTGGTAAAATGCGGTGAGCGTGGATCGAACACGCGACCTTTAGATCTTCAGTCTGACGCTCTCCCAAATGAGCTATCCCCGCTTCGTTGTCGTGTTATCCGATTTATTTAATAACAACAGTCTTTGGAAGCTGTTGGATAAACCTTTAGCCGTGTGGTTTTTGAGAAGGTGTTCTGTCTCCTCGTGCAATACTTGGGCTACTAATTTCACAATTTTGGAAGCTCAATGTCAATGTCTCCCTCCAATGCTCGAGGCCCCACCGTTCAAAAAGTTTTTTCAATTATTCTAGATTTTAGAATAAATTCATGGGATTTTCACATACATATACACTATTGGAAACTTTATTACCCTTCCTACTCAAGTTTTAATTTTATTCTCCTATATACAAATTTACCAATTATATACACTTTAGGAATTAAATGATATCCCTTTATATTAGGAATTAATTATTTCCCATCATTATTTGCTCTCCCTCGTGCGCTTTCTCTCCGTCTCTCTCCCTCCCTCTCTCTCTCTCTCTCTCTCTCTCTCTCTCTCTCTCTCTCTCTCTCTCTCTCTCTCTCTCTCTCTCTCTCTCTCTCTCTCTCTCTCTACCTCTCTCTCTATCTCTCAATCCCTAATTCCAGTAATGTATGGCAAAGGAAAAGAGAGCAGCAATTCCACCATTGACATCCATTAAGAAGCTTTGAAGCTTTGAATTTGAATTTGAGTTTCAAAAAATATTATTTGTTTGAATTGGGTGTTGTTGCAAACAATTGGAAATTCTCTCTACGTCTCTCTCTATCTCTCAATCCCTAACTACAGTAATGTAAAGCAAAGGAAAATAGAGCAGCAATTCCACCATTGATAGCCATTAAGAAGCTTCGAAGCTTTGAACTCGAATTTGGGTTTCAAAAAATATTATTTGTTTGAATTGGGTGTTGTTGCAAACAATTGGGAATTCTCTCTACGTCTCTCTCTATCTCTCAATCCCTAACTACAGTAATGTAAAGCAAAGGAAAATAGAGCAGCAATTCCACCATTGACAGCCATTAAGAAGCTTTGAAGCTTTGAATTCGAAATTGGATTTTCAAAAACCATTATTTGTTTGGATTGAGTATTGTTGCAAACAATTGGGAATACTGTTTGGAGTTTATATCTCAATTTTGAGGGTGTTCTGGTGAAGATTAGACTTGATTTTGGCTGAATTTCAGATTGAAACTCGAAGAAGAAGACATGACATACATTATACTTACGAAATTGTAGTAAAGTTATAGTAAAATTGTAGAAAAATTGTATTCTATTGTTTACACATATTTTTTTATTTAAATATTGTATGAAAGTTGAACAATATTTATAAAAATTGTATTTAAGTTGCATGGTATTGTAGTTGTATATAACTGGGTAGAAATAATGTATGAAGGTTGTAGATAAGTTGTACAAATTAGTTGTATGAAATTTATTTTTACTATGTATAAATCAGATACAAAATATACAAAAGACATATTGTATAAAAATTATATTTAAGTTGTATGATATTGTAGTTTTATATAACTGGATAGAAATAATGTATGAAAGATGTAGATAAGTTGTAGATAAATTGTATAATATATAATTATTATGTATATATTATACGTTTATACTTTTATTTTTTCCATTAACTTCAACCAAATATTGTCCAAATGCCTAGTAATGTGTATTTCAGGTGTTGGATGGGCAGAAGGTGGTTCCATCGAGGGCCAATGAGTTAGATTTTCCATTCAAATACCGATATATCAAAGACGCTCTGAAAGCAATCATGTTCAATTGTTCATCGAGGGCTAAGGAGTTGGGTTTTCCATTCGACTGTAGTATTTGTTTTACTTGATCTTCAGTTGTTCTTGATATGCAAATTATCCTACTAAAAGATCAATTTTAAATTTGAGTCGCATGTTTTCATGTGTTTGGAATTAAAAATAACAATTCATCTGAAATGCCTACCTGTTCCTGAGGATTCTTCAACAAAGAGGATTCTTCAACAAAGGGAATATCAGACAGACAATGCTATAGGTAACAGACTAGTAAATATTTTTTTGTTTACTCCTATCAGAGAATATTTTATCAACAAAAATGCTATGAAAACTAAAACTTCAGTTGTTGGTGCAAAAAAGCTACAAAACACATCTGAGGGATTAGATTCCCTAAATCCCTAAATATAAGTTCAATCTGATAAGAAGAGGGGAGAGAGGAGAGAAAAAAGGAAAATGGTGTAACTAAATCCCTTGATTGAAGGCACAAATAATGGATTGAGAGCCTTTTAAGGTGGATTGTATATATTTTGTAACTAAAATGTGTTTAGGTCGGGTAAATACCAAAACATGGATATTTTTTTGTAATAAGATTTCAAATAATGTATAGGAATAAAAAAAATCCTAAATTCAAAGACCCATCAGCCACATATCAATTTGTAAAAGAGGACGACTTTATATAGTAACCTATTCCCTTAGAAGGTTATTACAAAGTTCTATATTTGACTCAACACAACTTTTACTTACTAGTCTTGAAATTGTATTTAATCATTCAGGCAATATAATAGTAGGTGCTAATCACAACCAGAAAATACTCATTACACGAGCAAAAAGTTGCTCTACGACTTGTGCTTTCACAAATCCACTTGGTCGACTTTTACTTTCCCATTAATTCTTGTATGTACCCCGGAAAAGAAAAAGATAAGATCTTCGAATATTTTCCCTTCAGATCTCAAGAAAACCCCACCCCAAGGGAATCTTAAAAAAGATGAATCTTAAACAAGAAACTCACACAATATCAATTACCAGTAATCACTAGGTAGACGCCAAAGGGTCATGGTCTGTGCTAGTCATTTATTTTAAATTTGGCTGAATTCAATTATAAAAAGGCAGAAGGGCCTCATTGCAAAACACAGAAAAGTTGAAGGGTCAAGATTAGATTAGCCGGTATAGATCAACAGCCTAGATCATCTTCAGCAGCTTCAAATAATAACTGAAAGAGAGAGAATCCAACGAACTTCCGGTATTAGATTCTCCTCTCTCATCTGATTCTTCTCTCTTCAATCCAAATTCTCCACAACAATGGCGATCATCAATTAGCTGTTGCTTCTTATTTCATTTTCTCATTTTAGTTGTAATACTTCCATTCAGTCAATAAAATCGAAAATTGTCCCAAAATTTAATTGTTGTCTTAATTAGCTGTAATTGTGGGTTTAAACTTGAATCGTGCTCAGATCTTGACAATTGGTATTAGAGCCTTGTCGATTTCATACCAAAATGGAGGTATTAATGGTTGAAAGAACTCGTATGAAAGTGATGGATGAGAAATTAACCCACCATGACGAGCTATTGGATGAGCTGAAGAATGGGCAACAAGCTTTGAAAGACACACAAGCTGGTATTCAAGGCACTTTGGAACAACTGTTAGAGAGGTTGAAAATCATGGATCGTAGGCCACTGATCACTCCCAACTCTAATCCTAAAAAGGATAAGCGGTCGCTGCAAATATAATCCAGTCTAAAAGTCCAGAGTCGAATTCCATAGAGAACTAAGGTTTAGCTACAACTGTTTACTATCACTAAGAAGACAAGCTCGAACAATTCCTAAGTTATAAATATTAATATTCTCATGTCTAACTAATTAACTAACAAATTAAAGTAGTATATTAACAACTAAAGATACTAAGGGTTGGAGAAAAGATTAAGGAGGTCTAAAGTTATAATTTTCCCAATTGTCGGAATCCTTCTCGCTACGTCTTCTATAATTTTACCTAAGTATTCTTTACCGATCGTGAGTACTTCGGGTGTCGTAATTCTCTCTCGAGCAACTACTACAATTTACTAGACATATTCTCTCGAACTACACTAGCTGGCACTAATTCACCACTCACTACGATCACACCAAGGTTTCGGTATCTCTAATCCCGCCATTAAACCCTCCGTATTGATCTCACATACGTTAGGAGTGATGTTGTTCAACAACTACCTACATATGTACCCTCTTTCAAGCAATACATACTAAATAAGCACAGTCAATTGATGGCCATTCAATCAACAGCAATAAACGCGTAGTTGAACAAGTAAAGAAATCCAACGGCTCAATTATATAAAAAGTCACAAGAATTTAGCCTACAAAAGGTTCCATCAAAACCTAGATAACAAATTAGCTATTCATAATAGTATGTAAAACTACAATACTAGAATTCATAACCAATAATGGAAATAGGAAGAAGAAAGTAAAAAACTCTTAGAAGAATGCTCTGCCTTGCTCCTAGCGTGTTCTTGCCTCCTTGGGTCGGATCCCCTCTCTAAAAATGTCTCGGTATTGGGAAAAATAAATATTACACGTGGAATTAATTATGTGGCTCACATGGCAAGACATGTGGATCACTAGAAAAGCGACAGCTGGAGATGAGTGTTAAAAAAGGCGTGAGTGTTAATAGGTACGAGCAAAACGTCTAAGAGACGAGAGGAAACGGTAGCTCGAGTCTCTTTAGCGATTTGAAGATGCACCGGTGGAATGAACCAAGACAATAAAAAGGATTGATTCATTGGCCTTCAATTAATGAGCATGAATGATTACAAACGTTACGGAATCTTCACGAAGCAGTTACGATCACCAATTATAACGTTTCATTAATGTCATTAATGCTCATAATGACTCGATTATAAAAGGAAAAAGACGTTGTACTTAGAGATGACTATATAAGGAAAAGAAATGTCATTTGTATGGAGACGTTCCGATTATTATTGGAATACAATTATTTACTTCTGCTTTCTACTGATTACTTTGTTATTCTGATTTCCTTTCTTACTGCAAGAATATTGATTTCCTAGATTATCAGTAACCCGAGTATTTCTAAAATTAGGCTTTGACCGAAATTTCTATTTTTGGTTAAATAAATTGGTTCTGTTATCGGGAATCTGATAATCTTTTCGCATCCCAAATTCATTTTACTGTCAAAAAATCATGTCAAACGCTAACAACAACAACCAACAAAATCTGCAAAACCAACAAAACCAACAAGACCAGCTGAACCAACAGAATCAACAAGAGAATGCCACTCCAGTCCCTTCACCTCGAAATTTTCCTCGACACTCCCAAGACAACTCACCTGACAGATCAACATCACATGTGAACGATCAACAAGGGGGCGATCAAAACGTTGATGATGCATTGAAGCAATTAATTGCAGAACATGTGAACAATGCTCTTCAAGATTTCGTTAGCGGATTACCAACTGTACCGCCAACTCCACCTCCAAACAACACCGCAACCATAGAGAATCCACGTTCAGGACTCGCTAATTCGTGTAGTGGAGGAATTCCTAGCGAATCTCGCAATGGAGCGTCGGGTATCCAGTTAATTCTAATTTAAAAAGTTTAGTACTAACTTTGCAGAGACAGCTCAAGGAGCAGAACGATCGCATAGAGCAGATACCTGGTGTTCCACCTATAATCAAAGGAGTGGATATGGATAAATATTCTCAACAACCTTGGAAGCCGAGTGTCGCTCCGTTGCCAATTCTAAAAAAGTTTAAGATGCCCGATATCCCGAAGTATGATGGGACAACTGATCCAAGAGATCATGTAACCGCATTTACAACTGGCGTGAAAGGCGTTTGACTAAGCAAGAAATTGAATCAGTGCTGGTCAAAAAATTCGGTGAAACACTCACAAAGGGAGCACTAACATGGCATTCTCTTTTACCTAAAAACTCTATTTGATTCTTTTGTTAAGCTTGCAAATTCAATTATAAAAGAACACTTGGGAGCTCAAAAAGTTGAAAAGAGGATGGAAGACATCTTCAAAATAAAACAAGGAGATACGGAGCTACTCGGGGAATTCGTGGATAGATTCCAACGTGAAAGAATGATGTTACCACGCGTACCTGACAATTGGGCAGCTATGGCATTTGCAAGTAATTTAAATGAAAAAATCTCAAAAGCCACGAGGAGACTCAAAGAACGCTTACGAGAATTCCCTGCAACAACTTGGAATGATGTTTATAGTAGGTATAGCACGAAGCTGCGGATAGAAGAAGATACTATCATTCGGTCACGAGGGGATGAAAGAGTAAGCTCGAGGCGACCAGAAACTGAAAAAAGGTCCGGTAAGAACAGGTACGAACCTTACATGGGACCAGCAAGAAGGGATTCACGTTCAAAATAGGAGAACCCGAGGTACGATTCCAGATCTAGGGACAGAGATTCGGGTTCATCATCCAAGTTTGGAAAGGAGCGAGACACACGAGATACGCGGGACAATGATAGAAGTTCAAAAGCGAAGATTGGCAATAACAGTTTCAATGTTAGCACATCCAAATTGGTGGCTGTTTTAAGAAGCATGGGAGATAAGGCGCGGTGGCCAAAAGAAATGAGATCGAACCCCAACAGAAGAAACCCAAATTTCTGTGAGAAAGGTAAGCAAGCATATATGAAGAATAGACAGGAGCCCCCAAAACCTCCGTCACCAAAGAGAACGGTTAATGTCATAAGCGGAGGACAGGAGGTCAATGGCGTGACATATACGGTTGCAAAAAAGGTATAAAAGATCACAGTCACCTACGGGAAGCGAGTTCGCCAAGTTTTGGAATAAGACAGTATAACATTTGATGATGCATTTGCAAATGGCGTGTTGATCCCACATAATGATGCTCTGGTAATATCTTTACTTGTACATACCTTATCTGGATTTGGTAATTCAAGCGCTATCACAAAATGGGAGATAATACTCACCATATTCGCAGAATGAGTGATCAAAGATACGAAATTTCAAGTAATAGATATGGACATGGGGTACAATATGATCCTTGGCAGACCTTGGATTCATGAGATGGATGTTGTTCCATCTACTTTATATCAAGTTATTAAGTTCCCTTCTAAATGGGGAATTAGGCAATTAGGCAAATCCGTCGAGATCAACAAGCTTCTAGAAGTATCAATTCAGTGGCAGATTCAAGCATACAAAATGACGTTGCAGATGAAAAATAGCAATTACAGAATTCGGTTGAGGGTTTAGCAACTCAGACCTCAACTGAAGATGGACACTCAAGACCAGATACTATTCAAGAGCCAGAAGAAAATGAAAACATCAAAACAACAATCGAGGAACTCGAAGCCGTGGTGTTGTTTATACATTGGCCAGACAGAAAAGTTTACCTCGGAACCAATCTGAGCCTAGAGTTGAAAGGTAAGTTAATTGAACTCTTAAAAGCTAACGCAGATTGCTTTGCTTGGTCGCATTCAGATATGACAGGTATACCCCCATAGGTACTGACCCATAAGCTGAATGAAGATCCAACACACCCACCTATCAAACAAAAGAAAAGGAAGAAAGGATCCTTCAAAAACCAGGTGATTCAGGATGAGGTGCAAAAACTTTTAAAAATTGGGGCTATCCGAGAGGTAAAATATCATAATTGGCTAGCTAATACTGTAGTGGTGCCCAAAAAGAATGGTAAGTGGCGAGTTTGTGTAGACTATACTAATTTAAATAAAGCTTGCCCTAAAGATTCTTTTCCTTTACCGCATATACATCAACTAATTGATGTTACTGCAGGACATGAATTGTTAAATTTTTTAGATGCCTATTCTGGATATAATCAGATAAAAATGGATCCTTTAGACGAGGAAAAAACTTCCTTTATTACAGAAAGGGGGACTTACTGTTATAAAGTCTTGCCTTTCGGTTTAAAGAATGTTGGAGCCACATACCAGAGGTTAGTAACGAAGATGTTCCAGGAGTACCTGGAACAAACCATGGAAGTCTACATTGATGACATGTTAGTCAAGTCAACACAGGCGGGGGATCACATCCAACATTTGTCAGATACATTTCAGATTCTCCGCAAATTCAATATGAAGCTAAATCCCGAAAAGTGTGCATTTGGCGTGTCATCAGGTAAGTTCTTAGGTTTCCTTGTTTCTAACCGAGGAATTGAAGTAAATCCAGCGCAACTTAAAGCTATTGAAGAAATACCGGATATACTCATGAGCAAAAAAGAAGTACAGAGATTGACAGGTAGGATAGCAGCATTGGGAAGATTTATTTCTAAATCTTCGGAGAAAAGCTTTAATTTCTTCTCAGTATTGAAAAAGCAAAGCTAATTTGAGTGGACTGAAGAATGCCAACAAGCGCTCAAAAATTTAAAGACATACTTGTCAAACTCACCGTTGCTGGCTAAACCTAAGGACGGTGAAAAGCTGCTTACCTATCTCGCTGTGTCAGAAATGGCGGTAAGTGAGTGTTAGTTCGAGAAGATAAAGGTAAGAAATCTCCAATTTATTATGTTAGTAAGTCCTTATTAGATGCTGGAACTCGATATCCTCATTTAGAAAAACTTGCTTTAGCACTAATAATGGCTTCTAGAAAATTAAGGCCTTACTTTTAATGTCACCCCATCTCTGTAGTGACCGCCTACCCCTTATGAAAAATATTACATAAGCAAGAGTTATCAGGTGGGTTGGCCAAGTGGGCCATAGAACTAAGTGAATATGACATCACATATCAACCTAAAACTGCGATAAAATCACAGGTTTTAGCAGATTTCGCGGCAGACTTTAGCCTAGGGATAGTAACGGAAGAAGAAAAAGAGCTGCAGGTATTTAACGGGTCTAATCCAGGTACTTGGACCCTGTTTACCGATGGCTCCTCGAATGTAAAAGGAGCGGGTTTAGGCATTGTTCTAATCCCACCTTCGGGAGAAACTATAAGGCAAGCCATAAAATGCCATCCTGTTACTAATAATGAAGCAGAATATGAAGTTGTGATTGCAGGTTTAGAATTGGCACGAGAGCTCGGAATAGAGAAAGTTACAATCAAAAGCGACTCATAGTTAATCAAATGCAGGGGACTTATATAGCTAGAGAGGCGAGGATGCAACAATATTTGGAAAAGGCACGAGAATTGATCAGGCAATTCCAAACTTGGAAAATCGTGCAGATACCCAGGGAAGAAAATGTCGAAGCAGGCGCGTTGGCTAATCTTGCATCCGCTGCAGAAGTAACAAATGAAGAAAATGCTTCTGTTATACATTTGTTTCATTCGGCACTCGATCAAGATAAAAACGAGGTAAATTTCAATATTCTAACCTGGGATTGGAGAAACGAGATAGTTAATTTTTTGCAGTACGGAATTCTACCTGAATATAAGAAAAACGCTCAGGCACTTCGACGAAAAGATGCCCGTTATTGTTTGCTTCGAGGCAATTTATATCGAAAAATATTCAGTGGTCCTTTAGCAAGGTGTTTCGGACCTTCTCAAACTGAGTATGTGATGAGAGAAGTACATGAAGGACATTGTGTAAATCACACAGGAGGAAGATCCTTGGTAAAAACTCTAATTAGAGCAGGGTATTACTGGCCAAAAATAGAAGAAGAGGCAGAGAGCTTTGTGGCCAAATGTGATAAATGTCAAAGATATGGTAACAAAATGCATCGACGAGCAGAACTATTACATCCGGTTATTGCACCATGGCCCTTTATGAAGTGGGGGATGGATATCGTGGGTCCACTACCACAAGACAAAGGAAAGGTACGATTTTATTAGTANTTTGAGTTCTCATACCTCAAAACTCAAACGCTAGGAAGATTACTTATACTTGAAGATTAGTCAATTTGACCTGACATTATTTACCAGCTATCTAAGTCAAGATAAAGGTATGCAAATATGCCACCAGAATAAAGTTCACTTTGAACAAACACGCAACTTATATTCGGTCCAACAACGACCATTCAAGCTAAATATATAAGCCTTTCTTAATGGCTAATTGTATTATGACTCGGATCGATTATCCCATAAATCTCAAATATTATTTCGGACATATGTCCCACTCTACTTGGAAGTATGTTCATATACTCCAATTTAGATTCAAAATCCAATCAGATTAAATGTCTCTTCAGGACAAATCTACTAAGATATATTTATTTAGGATCAATACTCCCTCAAATTCAATATTCTACCGGGATCAATACTCCCGTAAATTTTAATGGGGTCAATACTCTTGTAAATCCTACCGGGTTTAATAATCCCTCAGACTAAAAGTCTACTCGGATCAATCGATCTTATTTTACGCCCGAATGAAAAGGAGACGTCCTATTCATAGCGTTTAAAGTATATAAAATAGCTCTCTTTTATTTAAAAGTTAGACACCTAAAGGTGCAACTTTAGATATCGCACAAGTAACGATGCATCCAAATATATATTTTAAGTCTAAAAGACTAAAAATGAGCACTCAAATAATTTTCTAAAGTGACAAGAAAAACTTGTACTCGGGTAAATTCTCTAAACAACCAAATAATGATATTAGACCCGAAAGATACGAGGAACACTGTATTATTTCCGATCTAGATTACTACCCTTCTGATGAAATAAAAGGGTTAAGCAGTCATCATCTAAAATATATACCTCCAAGTCCCGTATGTTTTTCCTTTTCAGGAAATGGACCACATGGAAGGAATAATCAAGTGCTCGAGCTTTTATACTTCAAAGCTCAAACACTTGGGGGAATATATATATATATATAAGGAAAGCAAAGAAGACCGGAAAAATCAGAATTCAAGTCAATCTTAAAGTCTACCCAACAAATCGAAAGTTCAGAGCAAAGTCACGAGCAGCCAAAAACACAAGCCTGATTCAAAAACCTGTGAAGAATACACTCGTGGATGTAAATTTTAAAATCTTACGAATGTTTAGGTTAAAGGCAATATTTAGTCATGGGTTGCAAGATATACCCTTGAATTTTTTACAAATCTATTGTAAAGAAAACAGTTACGAAAAAGTTATAGATGATACTTAAATACATGTAAAGTACTATATGTTTTGAAAGTTCGAATGCTACAAAACTTTCCTCAAAGTTATTCAAAGAAACGTGTGTGTTCCTATTTCTTCTTTCGTATGTTTACACCATTATGAAGTTGAGACGTCTTCTTCATTAAGTGTCGTGTATAAAAGGATCCTCTTTTATAATTCGTGCTTGTTCAAAAGAGTCACGAAGCAATGAAGCATTTTTGCAAAAGTTAAAATAATAAAGGGTAAAACAAAAACCCAAACATTAAAATTAAGTGGAAAATAAAGCCCAAACTTATAAAGATAAGGCAAAGGCAAACCACTAAGAGAGTAGAACAGAAACTCTAAATAAAGGTATTATAAGAGTTAGACAAAAACTTTATTATATTATAATAACTTGGTTAAAACTAAGTATGAACTTAGTTCCAACCTGATTGTCTTATAAAAAAACCCCAAAACGGACTAGGGGTAAGATCTTCCAAAACATTACCCCCAAATGGGACCAGGGGTAAACCTCCAAACGTTCCACCAATAAAAAAACAAAACAACACTTCAAACTTTTTCACTTTCACTTTGGGACAGAATCTGAACCGGAAGGATGGAGAGTGGCATCATCCCTAGAAGGAAGAGGAGCTTGAGCAGAAGATGGTTGAGCAATAGCTTCACCAGGAGTAATTTCATCACCTTCGGGAATACCAACCTCAGGTGAAGAAAAGATTTGACACTGATGGGTCTTTTCAATCGTCTTTATAGTCTTTACAATCTCAGCATCTAAGTCAAAACCTTCCCGGCCTACTTCCATTAATGTTTCGAGGCGAGTGTTCAGAAAAGCTCAACTAACATCAACAGCGGATTTATCTTCAAGGGCCTCATAGTCTTTTTTCGATTGCTCGACCTCAGCTCTTAATTCATCCTTCTCATTCAAGGCAGCATCATAAGAAGCTTGTAGGCGGCAAGGGATCTCTCTAAAAATTTAACCTGTCTGAAGATACCCGAAGATCTTCTTGAGTTTGTGTGAGCATTTGAAGAAGCTCCCCAGAGTAAGCTTCTTTTTGGTTTAGCAAATCCTTTAAGCTCCTTATTTCTTCAGAAGCCTGGGAAAGCTGTTCAGCAAATGAAGACTCAAGAAGATTCTTATCTTTCCCCGCCTGAATAGATGAGGCTTTCTCAACCACTAGTTCCGTTGCCATAACTTTTACTTGCTGCTCTAAGGTACACTTTTCTTCCTCTAAAACCTCCATTTCAAGTTAAAGACTCTCGATCTGCTCTTTCCAATTATCTGCCTCAGTGTGGTAATTACTCATCAACTGCTCGATGTGGACAATCCTTTTCATCATCTCTGTACCCATGAGATTGATCTACACAAAGAAGAGAGGAATGTGATACTAGTAAGAGAAAAATTATGTAAAATAAAAAGACAAGGCTTATACCCTTAAAGATGAATGCGCAATATCATTCATCCATGTTAGAGAGCTGTGACTTTCCAGTTTAGATTTCTCAACTGGGCCAATTAGTGGTTTCAGCCATACGTCGGCTTGGCCTGATTTCTTCAAAATATTACCATCTGCAGGAATCTCGATGGTAACTTGTTTCATCGCCCTACTGCTACTAGAGGAACCAATTTGAGCATGGGATGTTATGGCAGTAGGAACAGTCGAGAAAGTCAAAATAGCCACGGGTGGAGCAGTGGTAGCAGCAGCAGATACGGGCAACTGAGATTCAATTGGAGCAGACACAGGAAAAGAGGCAAGAGGCTCTTCCTCATAAATAAAGCCAAATCTTTCTTCATCAAATCCACGAGAAAAGAGCTGTTCAGTAGAGTCACGGGGTACTGCAGGTGTCTCTTCATCAGAACTCACTAAAGTAGCACTCTCAGGATCGAACATGGGAACAGAACTAGGAGGTAGATTCGTCATCCGAAATGACCTGTCTTCTAGCTCGTGGCTTACGAACTAACGAGCCTTCATCCCGCCCTTCTTCGTCTTCAGAGTTCTATGGTCTATCAACTTTTCTTTTTGATGAGGAACTCAAGATTATCTCTTGAGCTTTTGATAGAGATAGCCTCGAAGCAGTGATTGATGCTAATCAAAAATTTCCTCAATAGTTCCCATGGTTGCTGAGAAAGAAAAGTAAAACAGTTACGAGAGTACAAGTTCGTTTAAAAAAAATTGGAGATGAAACTCACGTGCAAAGTTCCACTTCTCAAGGAAGAGCATGTTTTCTTCGCCTACTAACCCACTTGTAGGAGCGACAACAAATCGGGCGTACCAGCCACAATCTTTTTCGTCTTCAGGGCTAACCAAAACTCTCTTACTTCTCGCCACGAGAGCAAAAACCCCATGACAGGATAATTTGGGAGAGTAGAGATGAATCAGATGGTAAAAAGTGAAGGGTAACTGAGCCAGATTTGACAAATATCTAAGGAATGCCACAACCCCCTCCATACAATAGGGCCAATCTGTCCTAAAAACACATCAAAGAAACGGCAAAATTCAATGATAACTAGGTCAATAGGTGGCCTAAAACCTAATGTGAAGGGATATGTATACACAAAGGAAAAACTAGATTTAAAGGAAGTGATCCTTTGATTCTCATTAGGGACCAGAATCAGGAAGTCAAATTTCCAATGGCAATCTCTACGTACAACAGAAATTAAACCCTCGGTGATCTGGGAAGGGTAAACATCAGCGCGATCGTGAGAAATCATGAAAGTAACCTGACTTTTAATTAATTCTCTATCTGTGACAAAGGAAAGTTCAGTAGGAATAATCTTGTCGACAGTAGGTTCACGAAGCGGTTCACTAGAATCTCTATTTCTAGCAGAAGATCTATGTGAAAAAGAAGCCCTATTCTAGAAGAAGATGGAGGAGTAAAACTGGGTTGAGAAGAAGAACTACGTATAGAAACTGACCCTAAACTACAGAACCTACCACCTCTCCTACTTCTGGTAGGAGCAGAAGAAAGAGGAAGTTCGTCTACGATGAGAACTTTTCGAGGATTAGGATTTGAAGAAGACATAGTTGTATGAAGAAGTAGAACGTATTGAAGAACAAGAACAAGTTATGAATAAAGAACACTGAAGAAAATTTTTTCGTGAAAAGCAAAGGCAAAGGATGTATTTATATGCAGAAGCAACCGTCATGCAAGAAAGGTAATGATGGAAACGTCATTATGGAAACTGTCACTTCGTGACTAATGCAGCCTCAAAAGCCCTATAACCCGCTGAAGAGTTGCAGAGCCAATTGACGAATGCCACGTGTCACATGCATTAAATGAAAGTGATATACAACGCATCAGTTCAGAAGAAGGTACAATGGTAGGTGAGAAACGGCGGCAAAAATTCCCGCCTTAAGTGAGATCCACTTCTCAAATATTCAATTGCTGAATAATTGGTAAGTGGGGGGACAATCTGTATTGGGAAAAATAAATATTACACGTGGAATTAATTATGTGGCTGACATGGCAAGACATGTGGATCACTAGAAAAGCGACAGCTGGAGAAGAGTGTTAAAAATGTGTGACTGTTAATAGGTACGAGCAAAACTTCTAAGAGACGAGAGGAAATGGTAGCTCGGGTCTCTTTAGCGATTTGAAGAGGTACCGGTGGAATGAACCAAGACAATAAAAAGGACAGATTCATTGGTCTTCAATTAATGAGCATGAATGATTACAATGTTACAGAATATTCACGAAACAATTACGATTACCAATTATAACGTTGCATTAATGTCATTAATGCTTATAATGACTCGATCATAAAAGGAAAAAAGACGTTGTACTTAGAGGTGACTATATAAGGAAAAGAGATATCATTTGTATGGAGACGTTCCAATTATTATTGGAATATAATTATTTACTTCTGCTTTCTACTGATTACTTTGTTATTCTGATTTCCTTTCTTACTGCAAGAACATCGATTTCCTTGATTATCAGTAACATGAGTATTTTTAAAAATAGGCTTTGACCGAAATTCCTATTTTTTGGTTAAACAGTCTCTTCTCTCTAATGATGTCTTCTCTATAATGTCTAACCTAATGATGTTCCCTGATGTTTAATCCTTCAAAAACTAACTTTAAGAGGTATTTATAGGGTAGGGGCCGAATTTACATGTCCAATACTAATGAGGAATTAAACTTTTTTTTCAGATGGCATTGATGGCGCCTTGTATTGTTTGTAGCACTGTCGTTTCTGTGCAAGGCACTATCTGTAGCACTATCTTTTTCGGCGCAAGGCATTGTCTATGGTACTGATGACAGTGCCCTGGACAATGCCTTGCGCTGTCTATGGCACCGTTGTTACTACGCAAGGCACTATCTATGGCACTGACTTTTCGTTGCCTTGCATGTCTTCTTTTATTGCTCCATTTTGTATCTCTGAGGTACCATTTCATGCAACTTTTCTCCAATTCATGTCCATTCCTACACATGAAATAAGCTCTATTAAGCGCAATTGTCGCACAAATTAGCATCCAAACAACAAACAAGTAAGGTAAATAATGTCAAAATATATGGAATTATCTCACAACATCAGCCACCTAGGCCACCTGAGCAAATCCACGGAGTTGGAATTGGACTACCACCATTACCTGCTGAATAGAGCAGCTAGGCCACAACAAGGGCAGGTTCCTAATCCCAAATGGGAATTACCAAGTTTTGATGGTACTAACCCTAAGGTATGAATTCGAAAATGTGATAGATTCTTCAATTTATATAAGGTAGCCGAGGATATTAAAGTAGAAGGGGATGCTTTATATATGAATGGCAATGTTGAGTTATGGTATAATTTTCCTGATACTAAGCAGAAGAATGATTACATGGGAAGAGCTGAAGGAGGAGGTATGCAATAGGTTTGGGGAAGTGTTAATGGAAGATGTGGTGGAGGAATTTAACTGATTGCAACAAACAAGCAATGTCGAAGATTATCTGGTGAAGTTTGATGACCTTAAGTCTTAGATGATAGTGAGGAACCCTGCACTAAATGAGGCACACTTCCTTTATAGTTTTGTAGGAGGCTTGAAAGATGAAATCAAATATTCAATGACGCTGTTTAAACCTAAAACCTTGAGTTGTGCCATTGAGCAAGATAGAATACAGGAGAAGGCGATTGAAGCTGCCTTAAAGAAGAACCAGCCAGTAGCAACGGTGACCACTGTTGCTAAGGCTTCAGTTCCGGCAGTGGTGCAAAGGCCAACTGCAACTGCACCATCCAAACATAGTCCTTTGAGACTAATTCCAGAGGTGTATGAGTATAGAAAGGCCAACCAACTATGCTTCAGATGTGGGGAAAAGTTTGGTCCTGGTCACATGTGTCAATTCAAACAACTGCAATGCTTGACTGGAGAAGTGGAGGAAGTAACTACTAAACAGGAGGAACCACCACCTGAGGTAGAGATTGAATTAGACATGGGACCAGAAATACAGGAGGTTTTTTGCTTTAATGCTTTGTTTGGTACTTATATGGGAGTCAATACCATACTAGTGAGAGGAATGCTTAAAAAGAAGGAGCTAACTATATTGGTGGAATCAGGTAGCACTCATAGCTCATTAACGAGATTACTATCAAGGAGATTGGATACACACCAGTTTTTGCTAATACACTAAGAGTAACAGTGTTTGATGGTAATTATATGTATACCAACTCTGTTTGTCCTAAGTTTAGCTGGAAGATGGGTAGAAAATTGTTTGAAGAAAACTTGAGGATATTACAGTTGGGAGGTTGTGACATAGTCCTTGGCAATGATTGGATGAAAAAGTTCAATCCAACTAAGTTTTAAAATGAAAAGAACTGTGTTACCATTAGGAAAAAGGGCAATAAGGTGGTGTTGCAGGAAATCAACCAACAAAGGCAATTAGGATTGACTAGTGGAAGTATTATGGGAAAATTGATAAAGAAAGGGAAAACTCTCATGGCACACTTGTTCTTGGTGCAAGAAGTAGCGGCAAAAGAGGAAGAGTCAACTGATTCCTCCATCCAGTTAGTGTTGATCACCTATCAAGATGTGTTTGCTGAACCTAAATCCCTACCTCCTACAAGGGCCCTAGATCATGGAATTCCACTCAAGCCAGGATCTGCACCTGTCAGACTGAGGCCTTACAGGTATAATTTCTTTCAAAAAGAAGAGCTAGAGAAACAGGTGAGGGAGATGATGCTTAAATGGGATCATTAGAGATAGCCAGTCACC
This sequence comes from Nicotiana attenuata, assembly GCF_001879085.1. NCBI lineage: Eukaryota > Viridiplantae > Streptophyta > Magnoliopsida > Solanales > Solanaceae > Nicotiana > Nicotiana attenuata. Next base: position 349,980 of record NW_017670705.1, on the reverse strand, counting down.
TTTTTCTTCACCAGCTTTACTAGTAAAGAAGAAAGATGGGACTTGGAGATTTTGTGTGGATTACACAGGGCTTAATGAGATAACCATCAAAGATAAGTATCCAATTCCAATAGTGGATGACCTGCTAGATGAGTTGTATGGGTCATTAATTTTCTCTAAAATTGACCTAAGGGCTAGTTACCACCAAATTAGGATGAGGAGTGAAGACATTTACAAAACTACATTTAGAACTCTCTTAGGACATTATGAATTTAAGGTGATGCCTTTGGGCTAACCAATGCTCCACCTACATTTCAAGCACAATGAACCAGGTTTTTCAGCCTATACTCAGAAACTTTGTGTTGGTATTCTTTGATGACATCCTCATATATAGTAAATCCCTACCTGAACACCTAAAACATTTAGAAACAATGTTCTAAATCCTGAGAGCTCAGACCTTGTATGCAAAGAAGTCTAAGTGTTCCTTTGGGCAATCAAAGGTGGAGTACTTAGGGCATGTGATTTCAAAGGAGGGAGTTTCTACTGACCCTGAGAAGGTCAAAGCTATGGTGGACTGGCCTACTCTTACTACCTTGAGAGGGTTGAGAGGATTTATGGTATTAACAGGTTATTACAGAAAATATGTGCTCAATTATGGAGTTATTGCTAAGTCACTAACTGATTTACTTAAGAAGGAAGCCTTCAGGTGGAATGAGGAAGCTAATAGTAATAGTGACTACTCAAGGGCCTCATATATATCATTACACAGCTGGAGTATTGAGAAAGAATGGCAAAATTTACATAGGGGATCATGGTTCACGCAGGCAGCAACTATTGGCAACGTTTCATGACTCACCAATTGGAGGGCATTCAGGCCAACTTGGCACTCTCAAAAGGCTTTCACAACTATTTTATTGGCCTAGTATGAAACAAAATGGTGATTGACCATGTGTCTGCTTGTGATGTTTGCCAAAGAAAAAAAAGAAAATGTTCCTTATCCGGGCCTACTGCAACCTCTACCCATTCTAGACCGGGTTTGGAAATATATCACTATGGATTTCATTAAAGGACTACCAAAGTCTAAGGGCAAGGAAATGATCTTTGTGGTAGTTGATAGGAGGTCAAATTTGCTCACTTTATGACACTTGCTCACCCTTAAACTGCAGTGAATGTGGCTAACAAGTTCTTCAAGCAAGTGCATACGCTGCATGGGTTACCTGGTTCTATAGTTTCTGATCGAGATAAAGTATTCTTAAGCAACTTCTGGCAGGCACTATTCAGGCTGTTAGGCACTCAACTTCATTTAACTACTGCCTACCACCCTCAAGGCGATGGCCCAAGTGAGAGGGTGAATAAATGTATTGAGAATTATCTTAGGCGCATGACTTCTCATAGGCCAGTACAATGGAAGCAATGGTTACCTCTAGCTGAGTGGTGGTACAATACCAATTTCCATACCAGTTTAGGTTGTACTCCTTTTGAAGCCTTGTATGGTTTTACTCCACCACAGTTATCAGTTGGGCCACTGCTGGATACTCGACTGTCCAGGCTGCTGGTGATGATGTTATGAGGAGGCAACAAGTTCAACAATTGTTGTAGGACAACTTGATTAATGCTCAGGAGAGGATGAAGTTATATGTAGATCAAAGAAGAACTGAAAGGGAATTTCAGGTAGGTGACACGGTGTTTCTCAAGCTCCAGCCTTATAGACAAACATCCTGAGCTCTCAGAAGAAACCTCAAACTCAGTTCCAAGTTCTATGGGTCATACAAAGTCATTGCCAAGGTAGGACAAGTTGCTTACAAACTGGAATTACCTCCTACCTCCAAAGTACATCTTGTATTTCATGTTTCTCTATTGAAGAAGAAGGTGGAATCCAAGATTACTACTCAGACTACACTGCCCCAGACTGTGGATGATGGACAGTTTTTGGTTGCTCCAATTGCTATCTTACAAAGACAAATGGTTAAAAAGGGAATCGTTGCTGCCGTTAAGGTCCTAGTGCAATGGTCGAATTAAGCTCCTGGGGATGCCACTTGGGAAAATTATGCAGATTTGAAAGCCAAATTCCCTCATTTTGATCCTTGAGGACAAGGATCATTTTAAGGGAAAGGGTATGTCATGGTCTGTAGGAGTCGTTTATTTTAAATTTGGCCGAATTCAATTATAAAAAAGCGGAGGGGCCTCATTGCAAAACACAAAAATGTTGAAGGGTCGAGATTAGATTAACCGATAGCGCAGATCATTTTCAGCAGCATCATATAACGACGGAGAGAGAGAATCAAAGCGAACTTCTGGTATTAGATTCTCCTCTCATCTGATTCTTCTCCCTTCAATCCAAATTCTTCTTTCATCTATATCTATTCTTCTCTTCTGTTTGCAGACTCGAGCTCACAACAATGGCGAACATCAATAAGATGTTTTCATTTTCTCATTTTAGTTGTAACACTTCCATTCTGTCAATAAAATCGAAAATTGCCCCAAAATTTACTTGTCTTAATTAGCTGTAATTGTGGGTTTGAGCTTAAATCGAGCTCAGATCTTGACACAAAGCAACGAAAAAATCTAACAAATTTGAAAAAGAAGAAAGATAGTTAGTCCTTAAAAAGCTCGATGAGTTCATCTAGCCTTACTAAAGCTCCACCAAAATATCCCATGCTTACCCATGACCAAGACCGGAACATTTACAAGGTTAAATATTTCAGGTATATTGGGAACAGAAATTCAGGAAACACCGAGGAAAAAGAGATAAAAATGTAGGTCAATATTAATCGATCTTTTTCTATATGAATTTAAACAAATGAGAAACAGGATTATAAAAAGAGAAGGGACAATAAAATAGAGAAGAGAACGGGCGTTCGAGACAAGAAATAAAAGAATGAACAAAGATGATTGTAGAACAGACGGGAACTTTGGAAATGAAGGTTAAAGAGTGTCCTGACAAGGGGGCCCAAAATCACTTGTTAAAAGCAGAGGGTTTCTCACACAAGTATTGTTGGTTGTGACACCAAAAGTAGTTTTTTTTTTTTCCAAGCAACGGCTTAGCCAAAAAACATTCTAACAAGTGACAAGCATGCAGCTGATAAAGAAAAGCAGAATCTAAAGAAGATGAGTACTTTAGTTAAGGATCCATTATAACTAACAGTAGCATCAAGTTAATTCGCTACAACAGCACTAAAAGTATTTACGCTGACACTCTATAAACAGGTCAAGAGAAGACATGCAGCAAATTACAAATGGATAATACTACCAGGATACATAGACAAGAAAAATTCATCTAATGGATATCAGGTATTCCACCTGACACCACGCTCTCATCCACAGGTTTAGGGCCACCACATGATCTTGAGACAGACTCAAACAGTTTCTCTATCTCTGGAGCACATCTTGTAAATGGTCGACTCCAAAAGTTGTACCTAGGATTCTGTTGAACAAGCAGAAATACTGTGTTGAGAAGACACAAAGGAATGAAGGTTGCAACAGCATAAATAAAACACATATTACCTTTATAAGCTCAATGAATGTGATCAGGAGACCCCACGGATGAGGTCGGTTCACAATCAGGCGTTCTAATAGGACTCTGGTTATCTGTTCTTGGATCATCTCCTGCTCCATTTACAGTAAATTCATGACTTAGAACGATCCAAAATATAACTAAACAAATCAAATTTCTAAGTAGTCTTTACACTGTGCATATAGTGATCTCAATCTGCTAATAGCCGGGCCATATCATATACTCTTAGAAAACAAACATCTTCTCCGTTTCCAATATACACTACAACTTAATTTCCAATATACTAACCTAGCAAGAGGAAATTTTAACAGATCAAGACCTCAAACCAAAAATGAAGAATCTACAAATTGGACCAACGGTTGATATATGAGCTAATATCTTCATCAGGCCATATCATTGGCCTGTGAATTTAAAGAACATTCAGATAGGAGAAACAAAATTATTATGGTAATATTTTTAAGAAACATAATACTATTACAGTTATAATCATTTGCCATTGCGAAAAATTAGTTACTCAATTACAAAAAAATATGGACGACGTCCATAGACAAGGAATACAACCAATCAAACACACAATGAGAAACATTCTCCTGGAGTGCAATAATACAGCCAGTGAAGAAAAGCAGAAACAGAACAACAAAGCTTTCGTCCTTTTTTTGGAAAGGGGGGAGGGAAGTCTTTAATGTTTGGGGATCTGGGAGAACTTGAACAACGGAGGCTTTCAGCTTTTTGCACCTGTTTAGCTCTTGCAGCTATACATGTGTGTGTGTGTGTGTGTGCACGAGTACACGCATAAATATAATGCACACATAAGCTCTCTCTCTCTGTCACATTTATGTGACATTTTTACTATTTGGGGAATCAAATAGGTTTTTCATTGACCACGATATTTCAGACAATAGTTTAGATATTTTGATTAATTAACTATTGTAGCTTATGTTATTTTTTATGCAGTTCTCAAACATGTAAATTTTATTTCAGAAACTTAAAAATCTTGTCTAAATTCACACAAAAAGTTTAGGTACCTTGACCTCTTACTCCGAACCCTGCCATATAAAATGTGAAGAGAGAGAGAGAGAGAGAGAGAGAGAGAGAGAGAGAGAGAGAGCATGCATAAATACTTCGACCTCTAACTCCAAACCTTGCCCTGTAAATATTGTTTGGGGGTGGGGGAGTGCGTGTTTGTATTTTGTGCACGTGTATAAATAAATACAAAGGACCACCTAATAATGATGCGCATCATCATAAAGCAAAAAAGATCAACAAGTGAAAACCACAAATATAAGTTGGAAAAGTAAATGACAAGTACTAGAGCACCTGATTTGATTCCGCAAATAGGTAGAGCAGAATAAAGGAGAAGTAATGTGTGTGATTGTTTGGGTATCGCAATTGATTAGCGACTGCATTCAAAAACAAGTAACGCCCCTCCGTGTCCAAGTCCATTATTAAAGTCTGGAAAATATCCAGAGCAGCACCAACCAAGAATACTGCAAATGGAACACTACTGGGCATCGACTGTGCATGAGGAGTTTTTGCCTGCAGCTGCTGGATAGCCTACAGCGACACACCAAAGGTAATAAGTACAGGGTAACGAAATGCACATAGCAAAACATGCCATGCTGCTACAGAAGAAGAAAAGCTTAACAAAAAGTTGGTAGGCAAATCACACAAGCCTGCACTAAATGTAATGAAACAGCACCCAGTTTGACTTCTCTAGCACACAAACTCCTCCGGGGGAGAATATTTATTGAGTACCATAAAGGATAAGGACAAGGCAAGAAAGCAATTGAATCATGACTTTACCTGCATTCCAACATAGAGTACAAGGGAGTTGATAAGGGGTACATTGTAGCGCGTCCCAGCCTTGGCGGCTTCACTTGGAGAGAGCAGCAACTTCTGCTTCAATTCACTCAAAAATGGAGATCCCTGTTGCCTTGTCTGCAATCAATCAGGACAGTATAATATAAGATGATGTATATAATATCATTCATTCTCCTACTCCTCTCACCCACATGTCACACATGCTATGTAAAATGAAGAAACAATTATTTGATTATGTTAGGATTACCTTCAGATATTCATCTACATCACCCTTGATCTGTTTTGCTTTAAGAGCTGCATCAACTTCAGAAAGAATGCGAGGGGATTGACTAATCTCTGCAAGTAGATCAATCTAGACAACCAAAAAAGAGTTCATTGAACAAACTAATCCGGTAAAGAAAATTTTGAATAAGATTCACAAGACTAATGACCTTTAAGTTGGGAGTTGATGGATCAGGAAGCCTCATGTTGCGAGGAAATGCACTTAAAATTATATTTCGCATTTGTATGCAGCTTGGAGGGATAACATCACAGAAGCTGAAATGGTAGTCACACAGAAACTCTGGAAAATCATGCAGGAGAACCAACAAAACCCTGAGAGTCCCTTTATACAAAAACTGGACCTAACACATGAAAACAAGAACATGAATTAATATAGGGGGTTTAAGCAACAACGCGCATCAGCAAAGATTAAAAAGCATAACATTTTTTTCAAACCAACCGGTTCTCCTAGCTCAGCATTCCTAAGAAAGGGCTCCATAAACTGGAAGAGGTCCACCAACAACCGCTGAAAATAAGGCCACCCCTTCTGAGCATTTCCAGCAAGAAGTTTCGGCATAAAACTTCGGTGACTTACAAGTTCAAGCCATGCAAAGCTGAAAGCAACTCATTAAGTTAGTCACTCATACAAGCACACTACGTACCTTCTAGTAAATAGCACATCAAAAGATCAATTAATCCTTCTAGAACACACTCTGTATTTTCTTTAATGCAACAATTTATGTCAGAATATAATCAACCCATACATTTGAAAAATACCCACTCAAACGAAATTAGATACCTATCCTCTAGAGAAGATGTTTAATACAGTATAATACACTTATCTATCTTGAGTATGCTACAATAAAATCCAGCATGGAATATAAGTTTATCAGGAAAAAGCAGCAGACTACCAAAACCTTCTTTTACAGAATCCATAGCTTTTCCTTCAAGAATAATCTACTTTTGAGTGGGAAATCTCTACCACACAGGAGGTACTGTTACCTGAATCCTGGAATTTTGAGGGGCTGAAGAGCATGGAAGGCATTGGCCAAAGCTGTTAAAACCTGAAAGGACCCAGTGGAAATCAGTTCTGTAACTGAAGATCTAGGCATGAATATATACAGGGAAAATAGGAATTTACCTGAAAGTTTGCACCATCAAAAACAGGGTCCAGGGAACAGAGATCCAATAGCCAATTAATGAAAAGCCTAAAATATGGTCTAGGATTAAATGTCAGCTTCTTTTCCTCAGCGTCTTTCTGGATGAATTTGACAGTGACAGCGAGAACCTGTCAAATAAAGCAAAGTGATGTAAGTCGAGAAACCAACAAGCAACAGTAACCTAGAGGAAATTTTAGATAATTTCCATACCTTTGGCAGCAGCAATAATTTACTAGATCCCTGATCCACAGGATAAAACTAGAAAAGAGACAGATAGCAATCAGGAAACAACTCCTATTCTAAGCTACTGGATGACATAAGAAAGTTCTACAGGTAAAAATGCCAACCTTCAAAATTGAGAACACTAATTTGGCATAGATATCAATTGCAAGGAACGATAGAGGTTGTGCTTGGTGAGATTGAGGGGTGGAACTCATAACCTCAGACGAAAGGCAATGCGAAACGGAAAGTTCCTGGATAATCATGTAATTAGCTTGCAATAAATGCTTAAACACTTGAACAATAGTGCTTGACTAATGGAATAGGTAAAAATCACCGTGAGTCTGCGGAAAAAACGATCTGAAGTTTCATCGCCTTTTAATAGGCCACTCTGGTGCAATTGCAGGATATAATGAGCATGAGTTGCATCATTCGCTCCCGGAATTTCACAAATACGGTACCATTCAGCAAAGAGCATAGAGACCTACAAAAGTCAATGACACCGACAGCAACTTAAGAAAGAGATGATAAAATGCCAAGATGAAAACTAGCTCTTTTTCACGATATTGTACATGCTCCGGGGGGGGGGGGGGGGGGGTGGTGCACAAGCCACAAAAGATGTTTTCTATATGTTGCAAAACCAAGCAGGATATTTTGCACCTACAGATAGACTGTGCTCCTTGATGTTTCTGTTCATGTCACAGAGAGTAGAGAACAGCATAAAATTAGAAGTGCACCAGCATTTGTTTAGGATTAGATTTCTCATAAACAAAGCTAGATAAAATGTTGTAACTATTTAGCGTCTTATCAATTACGATATTTTGCCTTCGGCTTTCCTCTTCTTTCTTTGTTGAAACTATGTTCCTGGGATGCCTCCAACAAACTAAGGCATCAACCTTCCGAAAAATGACGGTAATCTTCCTAAAAAAAAATCTCTTTCATGAATATTCATTATTTTAGTGATAGTACCCGACTAGAGTCCTAAGGACCTCCACTTTCATCCACACAAAAAAATGAACCTCCCCAAGGCAATCCTTCTCCTGTCACACCATCCTATGAAGTAATACTCCTACCTAACTTAATGCCGTACTGCAACTTTAGGATGTTCTAAATTTATAAAACAATTCTCATATTGAATTCTCTGCCTGGTCACACTAATACTACCAGATCAACTCTTGAACTCTCTGAAGAATCAAACTACAAGCATAACTCTGAGAAGGAGCAAGTAGTATGGGTAAATGAGCAGCAGGCAAGACAAGTGAAATCAAGCACCAACTCCAGCTAATCCTTTACAATAGTTGTACTTGCACAAAAGAAGCATATTGCAAAAGATACCATAAAAGCGACATTTCACCTCCAAAAATAGGGCTATTAATAAATAAAAACAGCATCGAACAAGAAATTAAGGTGGCTGGGACCTACTAACAATTTCTTCATTCCAATTTTAACTATACATCATTCTTAACCAATTGGGATAAAGCTGCAAACACATTAAATAGAAGGAAATACCTGCTCGCGAAAGCCTGCAGGATCTGGTTCAACAGATTCAGAAACACCATAATCTTCTCTGGTACCAGTAGCAGGCCCAGCAATCTGTTCAAGTATTGACGTGAAATCAAAACGTACGGGAGGCAGAGAAGGACATGCCTGTTTTATTTTTCAGTTATAGTCTACAAAACACAAATCATAGATCTAATTTTGAGTTCAAACAGTTGGTTGCACATTTGCTATAATCATTTAACTAACCTCATTCAACAGTTTTGCTATGATAAGTCCTACTATTGACTACCCCTATAATATTCTTAAAAATATTCCCTCCATCCTAACTTATGTGGTGGTATTTGACTAGGCAGTAGGCACAGAATTTAAGAAAGAAAGAAAATAAGACTTTTGAAATTTGTGTCGCTATAAATCATCTCATTAAGGTTAAATTGTTTCTAAATAAGGAAGTATGACATTCTCCATGAGACAGACTAAAAAGGAAAGTACGACACATAAATCGGGATAGGGGAAGTACATACTAGTACTTTATATAGTTTAATATACACCATATAGTTCATTATGGGATGAAGAGTTTTAAATGCATTTTGGCTACAGATTGCATTTAACACCAGCCATAAAATGATTTCCGAATTCAGATGGAAAAATAGAAGAGAAACATAAATTATGTAAGAAGTTAGATTTAGAATAATAGAAAAATATCTCAAGATTGAAGAAGATAAAAAGCCTTAAACACCATGAGAATGTGTTCTGCAGATAAAGGCAACCAAAATACCGTTTTATTGCTGGGGTTGTTTACAGATCTCTTCTGGACAGCTACTTTCTATTTGCAGACTAAAGTTTAGTAAGAACTCAAACTAGATAGACAGAACAGCAGTCTTTACAAGTAAAAGACATAATTAAGTAAAGGGAAAATGCATAAGTACCCCCCGACCTATACCCGGATTCCCAACTACACACTTTTTCTTTGCGGGAATCCTATTACCCCCCTAAACTTATTTTAAATGGAATTATTTGCACCCTAAACACAATTTCTTCCCGCTAATTTTTTTTTCTCCGGCGACAGATTTTTATCCCGATCTAAGTGTGTTTTGTTTTATATATATATAAAAAAAAATTGAAAGTTTAGGGGGGTAAAGGTGCAAATAATTACATTTAAAATAAGTTTAGGGGGGTAATAGGATTCCCGCAAAGAAAAAGTGTGTAGTTGGGAATCCGGGTATAGGTCAGGGGGGTACTTATGCATTTTCCCTTAAGTAAATAAGCATTCTTTAAACGAAACAGTACACACAATTCAACATACATGGCATGCACAGGTTGTTGGTTTGAGTTTCGCTACTATCCATCATTTTATTTCTTTGATAACCGATAAATCTCCGACAGCCAATTGGTGCCCAGTTCGAAACTAGGTGGATAATGGCTAACCATCACGAAAAAAGCTATATGATGCACAGGTCGTTGCTTTGAGCCTCACTACTATCCATCAAAAAAATTCGTGTACTTGGTGCACGAAAAATAATCTTGACTCGCACATCTGGGAATGTATTAAAGACATGATGGAGTGGTACACACAACTCAATATTGTAAGAAGGGAATATTTTGAGAAACCTTTTTGTCTCTAGATTGTTTGTTGCTATCCTCCTTCCCAAAAGTAACACTAGACAGTGCAGCAGCATTAGCAGCAGCAGGGTTCTTAGCGATCTCCACTAGTTGTTGTAGAGACTCAGGAGACCCTGGCCTTGCTGCAATCTGCGCCATGATAAAATATAGGTAATAACCTGATTCAGTATCAGAGCAGGGGAAAAAAAAGTCTAAAAACGATAAGAGTAACGGAAAAGATAAAGGAACTGTACCTTAGCCAGCACTTCAACAAGGTTTTGTAGCTCCGATATGACTCTCGAATCACTTATCACCAGCGTTTGAATTAGAGAAATAGCAAATTCAGTAGCAGACTCTGCATGTCAAACAAAAGAATTAGTGTTGTATACACTCAATTAAACATCAGTTGAAAGAGGAGGTACATACTGTTTCTGCCAGCATCAAGTAATTTAGCCATGTGCACATTATACTCAGCAAGGTTTAGCAGTTCACTCCGTATCAAACCAACCGTAATGTCTTTGTTGAACTTCCGCTCCTCTTCGGAGTAAATAACCTGCCAAAAGATAAATGTGGAGTCACTGATGATCAACAAAAGTCAGTTTCCTATCAACTAATTTTCTCTGCCCGTTCTATTAATGAAAGGGCCAGCAACCTGCATGAGTTTAAAAGATAACACCCTCGCCAACACTAACACTATGACATGACCAGTTGAGGAAGAAAACCCATACTAATTCTTTGAACTGTGGAACATGATACTTCAGTAAAGCATTGATCTCATAAATTTGTAGCCCATTTCGAAGAAAAGTTTTCACATAGGATTTATTAATTAAAACTCACTTTTAAAGAGCTGCATCCAACATTCGACATACTTTAGAGACCTCTTACTTTCTAGAAATCAAATTAACCTGCCTAGCCATTATTGACATCACACTGTCCATTGTACTCCAGCTTCTAACAATTTCATAGGGTAAGAATAAGATATTTTGATGTGCCATGCATACCTTCATATTTTATTATATATTTGTATTGCACTTTCAGACATGTAATATCACTTAATAAAGTAAAAGGGCCAAACTTCTGTGTCCACAGCCCATAGCAGCAGCAATAAGCCAAAAAAAACAATTCCTTTTGACACCAGAGCAATAAGCCACAAAAAAAAAAAAAATTACACTTACTGCTTTTTGTAGCAATAAGCCACACAACAAACAATTACGCTGGAAACTTCCTACATCCACCTCCAAAAAAACCACAATTAGAGTTAAAACCCTACTCTTGCTGCCCAAAATAAATAAATAAATAAAATTGCACAGTTAAAATGGATCATTATCCAAAACCCATTCTAATATACTTTCTTTTTCTAGTGAACCCATTCTACTATATTATGATGATTGATTAGAGATTTCCAAGCTTAATTGTAGGAGTAGATAGATTCTAGAATATTTTCCTCCCGCTCCGTTCTCGTTTGAGCCCCTATGTTATATTGTCGACGCTCCAGTTGGCGGTCTGGGTGTGAGGGAGTGTTAGAGTGGGTTAGACTCACACATCGGTTGGGGAATCGATTGGCGGTCTCCTTATATGGACTTGGGCAATCCTTCCCCATGAGCTAGCTTTTGGGGTTGAGTTCGGTCTAAGTGCCATATCTTCACCAAACACCATTCACGCTACGAACTCTGAGAAACTTGATCCTAGAGCTCAAAAATGTGTCTTTTTGGGTATTCTCCAACAAAAAATGGTACAAATGCTATCATCCAGGAGATCCTTTGTCAGCTTGGATGTCACCTTTCGAGAATTTGAGCATATTTCAACAATAGACCATCACCTCTTCAAGGGTAGAACTTTAACGAGAAACAGATGATTCTCCCAAGTTCCGCTGTTGAAACCACTGCCACTACCATTAGGGGAAGTTTCAGTGAAACTGGAGAAAGAATTCAGGGCGAGACTATTGAGCGTTTGGATAGGCTTGGTTTGAAAACTTACTCAACGAGAAATAAAGAAGAAGCCATCATGCAATCTACTGAAGCTGAGCCTTCTTCTACCGGTGAGTTATCTACATTTCCTAATGAGTTAGATTTGCATATTGCTCACAGAAAAGGAGTCGGATCTTGCACCATCAAACACCCTTTATCCAATTTTGTCTCATATATTCTTTGTCTCCCTCGCATAAAGCCTTTGCTTGTCTATTTCTTCTATGTCTATTCCCCAGAATTGGAAGGAAGCTTCTGCAGATCCTAAGCAAGCTAGGATTGAAGAAACAAACGCCTTGTCAAAAAATAAGACTTGGTAACTTGTCACTTCACCACCCGACAAGAAGTTGGTTGGCTGCAAATGGGTCCTCACTATGAAACATAAAGCTGATGGCTCGATTGGAAGATTCAAAGCAATTTCGGTGGCTAAAGGATTCACTCACACTTATGGAATGGATTATCAAGAGACATTCGCCCCAATTGCTAAGATGAACACTATTAGAATTCTTTTGTTGTGCAGTTAATCTTGATTGGGACTTGCAACAGTTTGATGTGAAGAATGCATGAGACTTAGAAGAAACGTATATGGAGATTCCTCCTGGATCTAATACTGCACAAAGCCAAGGAAAGGTATGCAGAGGGAAGAAATCCGTGTATGGACGGAAGCAATCCCCCCGAACTTGGTTTGACAAATTATGCAAAGCAATAATCTCTTTCAACTACCAACAAAGCAATGTTGATCACCCTCTTCATAGGACATCAAACAGGTAAAGTCACTCTTCTTATAGTTTATGTTGATGGCATAGTAATGATAGGAGATGACAAAGAGGAGATGTCCCGATTGAAGAAGTATTTGGCACAAGAATTTCAGATCAGGATCTAGGAAAATTGTAGTACTTCTTGAGAACTGAGGTTGCTAGACCAGAAGGAGGAATCTTTATTTCTCAAAGGAAGTATTTTTTGGATCTCTTGAAAGAAGCTGGTAGTATGAATGGTTCGCCCGTTGAAAGCAATCACAAGTTACAAAGCGGAGTTGGAGAGATCATAGTTTGGTTTAAGGACTCATTTATCCCTCTCACACTAATCCCCATATGCAGGTTGTCTTTCACATTATATGGGTACCTGCAAACATGGTCACCTCGAAATAGAAGACTTTACTGGCGCGAATAGGGCTGGATATCTAGATGACAAGGGATCTACCTCCGATTATTGTACACTCGTATGAGAAAACTTGGTAACTTGTAGAAGCAAGAAGCAAATTGTAGCAAATTGTAGTTGCTAGATCAAGTACGGAGGAGAATATAGAGCTATGGAATAAGTTGTCTATGAACTTTTGTGGTTACAAAAGCTACTAGAGGAATTGAGATTGTCCGAAAACAGCTAGTTTTGTGATAACAAGGCAGCAATCGGTATAGCTTATAATCCAGTCCAGTATGACCGAACAAAGCACGTTGAGATTGATCAACACTTCATCAAAGAAAAAGTTACAAGTGGCATTGTTACATGTGTCATCAAAAAAAGTAGCAAGCTGATGTGTTTACCAAAGGTCTCAACAAACGGACTTTTCATACATTGGTCTGCAAGTTGGGCATGTGCGACATCTTTGCACCAACTTGAGGGGGAGTGTTGAATGATTAGAGATTTCCTAGCTTATTTGTAGGAGTAGACTAATTCTAGGATATTTTCCTTCATTGTAATTGATGTGTAATTGATTGTCATTCCTTATTTAGTCTTACGGCTCATTGTATAAGTACCTATTCTCAAGGGATTTAAAAATACACACATAAATACAAGAAGTCTTCTTCTTGGAATCTTCATATTACAACTTCTAAAAGATATAAAGAATATATCCTAAAACAACTGCAGTTTTAAACTACCAGTAGATTCGAACACCAGAATTAGATGGCATTGTTATATTGAGAAGACACAGCACAGCAGATGGAGAAACATGATAGCAAAAGAGTGCAGATATTCAAGTTGCATACAAACAGGAGTAAATGCGTTCTAGCATTAGTTAACAAACCAAACATACCGAGGAGACTACAATAAATAAATAAAATAAAGAAGATCGGATCTATTCCGTACCCAGCTAGTTAGCTCCTTAACGAAAAGCTTGCTAACATCGCGGATTGAAGCCAGAATTGCAAGATGAGCACCAACATGTGCACTATTTGATGCATTTTCATACAATCCCTTAAAAGCCTGCAGAAAAGAAAGTTTTGAGCTTTAGATATGAAATCATCAAGATCCAGAAATTATTTCCATACAATTCAGAATATTTACCTTTTGGGCGACTGCCAAGGCAGCCTCATCTCTACTAATACATTTGAGGATGACTGCTGGAACTTCAGCAATAAGCGCCTGCAAAGAAACAAGTAAACATATGGGAATTTTCCCACACAGATCTATTGGAACAAGTTTTTGCCAATAATACTTCCAACAAACAGACCACAGGGAAAGATAATAAGTGCTAAAATCACCAATGTAACAACATTCTTGGTTTCTGCACAAAACAATGGCTGCGAGAGATACCTGAATTTCTGCCTCCTTAGCTTCTTCACTCACCAGGCTTTCAAGCTGCACAAATACCAAATGCAATAATATTAGGTAAAGTACACTAGCAAGAAATAAAAGGGAGAAGATATCTGCCAAAAAAACAAATCAGATGGACTAACATCAAGTACTGAATGAACCTAAAGTGACGAGAGAATATAAGGGCAACTATAAACCATGACAAAGAAACTCTAGTATGAAGTAGACACTTTTGATAAAGCACTCTCTTCAGGCTTACCCCGTTTTATACAATTGTTTGTACACTTCAGAACCCTCCTAGTACTAGTTTCACGGTAATACGTACGTACTATACCTGTCATAAAACGTATGAAAATTTTTATCCATCTGAAATTTACTGTTATGTTGGCTCCCACTACCTCTTCCTTCTTCCCAATTCAAAAAGAGGGAGAAGTAATCACAATCCTCAAACACAACTTGCCGAACAGTCACAGGAGCCATTTCCTCTCTTGGTGTGTGCACAAAACGCCACTTAGATTCATGCAAACCCTAATTCTTCAATCCCTAACAAGCTACCAGAAAGCATAGATACGCAAACTATTTTCTTTCATATGCATCGACAATCATGACTCTGAAAACTTTAACAGCATGACGCTTGGACAGGAAATGTTTGCATGTAAATATGCTTTCCTTTCAAACTATGTTAGCTGGCATAGTGTGAAAGTCAGATACAGGTGCGTTATCAGCAGCAAGTATCCGTAAGGCGCTCCCATTATCCACTGGAGTCATGTAAGATGCCGGTTCATCTTGACAAAATCGAGGAGGAGTAGAGTCACTAAACTATTGAACTTCGGTATCTCTAGGCAGGTTTGAAAGGATTAATAGAAAAATACATAAATAGCATTATGCACAACCAAGCTATCTGCATAAATCCAAACAAAATACATATATCCCGGCGATAGATTTCAGGAATTTGGTAGGGAAACAAACACACCTCAGGCATCAAAGCAGCGTGTTTAAACTCTAGATTCATGAAACAGACTAACAGAGAGAAGAAAGAATAACCTTTTCAGAAATAATCTGGTACTTATCCAAAGCATCACCAGTTGTCAGCAACGGTTCCGAGATACTATTTCCAACACGTTCAGAGGCAGCTGTTGCATTCGATGGCTGTAAAGAAGCTCCCGACTCCTGTAAGAGATTGTTAAAATTGTTGATCACATAAGTTGTTTCATGGCCAAATTGCCTATACAAAACAACCACTAATCCCAATCTAATGGGTTCGGCTATATGAATCTCCTCAATATCCATTGGATGCTTTTCATTCCAATACGCGAGAAAAAGAACGTTAGCCCATGGCGTACAAAGGAAAAGTCCAATTTTTCTCATCATGTTTTTGAAAAATTCACTTATTTTAACCAACCTTTGCAATGTTTGAAGGTTCCAGTGGATGCAATTCAGGAGCTGACACCGATGTGAATGGTTCAGCAATAGCCTCGGTTTCAAAATTGTTAGAAGCGGCACTATCACCCATCCCAAGATGGGGAGAAGATGCACTGAAATATGACAGGGAGGAAAGAAACAAGAAATCCAAATCACCATCAGATGTGAAAGAATACCTAAAAGACAAGTAGTTAGAGCCCATTAACGTGCAAAGGGGAAAAACCTATTAAGCTGAGATGAAGTATCTATCTCATCTGATGTTTCCAATGGTTGCGGAACAGCACTAATTCCTGCATTTACAATGCCAGACGAGTAAACGTTGGGGTTCATTTGTCCACTTCCAGCCATATACGCCCTGGAGACACCACCGCTGCCGGAAGAAGTAGAAGGACCAGCAGGAACAGCGTTTGGGCTTTGGCTTGATTGATTTTGCCAAGGTAAGCGGACAAAATCCTGTGAGCGACAAAGTCAAAAGTGATTCAAAATTCTGTGCTTCCATGTTAATCAGTCAACTCTTACAGAGGAAGAAACAGAAAACAAGTACCTCATAAACTCGTTGCTGTGAATGGGATAAGCGGCCAGGTTTAGGGCGAAGAGCTTCTGGTAAACCACCCATATGTCCTTGTGTATAAAGGCTTGCATCAAAAAATGTCGGACCAACACCCTCTCTGTGCTTCCTTCTAATGGCTAGCTGTTGAGCTATTTCTCCATCAATAGTCTGTATAGCCTGCACATGCATTATCCCAGACAGAAACAAGACATGGAAAATGGGTAAGAGCGGATTAATCAACTTAGACCCAGCAAAAGCACAATCAGATTTTCATACTATATCCACCAGGACACTACTAGCAACGTAAATACATGGGTAGTACAGATTAGACTGGCAGCAGCTTTTCAAAAATTGCATAGCTACTTGCATGAGCTTATAACCAGAAGTCCTGTCAAATCTAGATTCGTAATCAAGATTAGCATTACATTTCATATCAAAAAGGAACTTTTTGAATGCTTAGAAGAATACAATAGATAGACAAGCAAGTTGCATTAAGTTCCCATGACACTGAAAATGCTAGCCTTCAATCACAATCATATATCACATGGTGTTGATACTTTCCTTTTATCAAGGGTGTCAATATTAACAACCAAAACATCAAAACATTAAACACGTGAGTGAATAACATATTAAATGAAACGCATCAGAATAATTACAATTATAGCTCGAACTGCTTGAAAACAAGTGAAAAGCAAGTAGCAAAACAAACCAGAGATCAACTAGTTTAGCATGTAATATTTTGGACACATGTTTGAGAATTTATGGAAAGCTAATAAATTTGAATGTACTAGCATTATGTTGGATTAAAGTTCAGAGACCACTGCCAACCATCTAAATCTGCTCTTCGCAATAATTTTTTATATAAGCAGCTGCTCATCTCCAGCAGATAACGACATCATTTGAAACAACTATGACAACTCCACCTGCGTGAGCTTGTGCACATTGTCATTTGTCAGTCTCAAGTCCGGATAAAGAGGGTTGTGGCATGTTAAGAGCCAGTGTAGAACTAATTAATTTGAAAGAACTTCCTATTATTTGAACGTAATCATTCAGCATCTTAATTAATCTTGCAATTAAGGCCAAAACACCATATGATTAAAACAACTCCAACCTATATCGGCTATACCCCATGTTCTCCAAATGAAAGGAACAATCAATAACTGACATCATCCACTAGCCCAATGTGTGAGACACTGGATC
Source organism: Nicotiana attenuata (assembly GCF_001879085.1). Lineage (NCBI taxonomy): Eukaryota > Viridiplantae > Streptophyta > Magnoliopsida > Solanales > Solanaceae > Nicotiana > Nicotiana attenuata. The sequence continues at coordinate 332,259 of NW_017670705.1, read as the reverse complement.
CACAAAAGCAACTGAAGTCCAATGACATGAACCAAATTGCAAAAGGACACGAACTTACTGAATGTTAGAAATGACACAACAAAGATTACCTACCTCTAGGAAAACAAGAGAGAGAATGCAGAGTCCTGCATGACATCATGAATCAAACTCCTAGAACACAAGTCGGATTCAGAAATATACCTTATCTGTTGCTGCTTGTTCAATCATTGCACAGCCAAGATCAAGATTGTCATTAGTAACAAGCTGAACAGCTTGTTCAAGGAGCTCATTTGCAATACCCAATCCCTGAAGTAAAGTACGAAGCTGGCCCGATATTGAACCACGTAAAGGTTCCTGAAATCAAAAGAATTCACACAATAACAAAGTCGGAAAAGATCAGGAAATCCAGAAAATCAAGATATCGTCAGAAAGATATAATGCCTTAATCACACTACGAATGGTAAAAATGTATTCCTCTACCTTGCATGTCACATGAGCGAGACTTCCTGACAAACTGGCAACCATCAAGTGTGCAGCATTACATATGCGGGTCTCATCCGATTCCATGGCATAGTCCTGCCATATGTGTACTTAATCAGGTGCGAAAACATTTTACCTTTTCTTTTCATTCCTTCTTTTTTTCCAAAGGGGGTGTCAAAATTATCCAGGGGATGTGTCAGAAGAAAAAACCTTTAAAACAAGCTCCTTTGTTGTCTGAGTTGCTATAGAAACACTGCGCTGCACAATGCTGGACACAATCTCTTTGATAGCTCTATCCATAGCAATGGGAAGTACACTGCAGAAAGGAATCACATTATAGAGGATTACAATACAATTGGCAAGTAATGAACCCAAACCCTTGCAACAAGCCAACAACTGCTATTTAGGGCTTCGAACCTCTGAAAATGCAACTGCAAGCCCAGAGCATGAAGCTTAGGATTGACAACAAATTGCTGCTCAATATTAGATGCAGGTGCAGGAAGCTATAAGAGAACAATTATAAGTTAGAAAAAGTTATCCAATAACCATTACCAAAAAAACTTGTCAAATGGTAACACTATTACTGTCAACAAACCTGACTAACAGAAAAAGGTGATTGCCCTTGTAAAAGACCTTGAGCAGAAGGAAGCTGATCAGACAGCCCAAGCGCTGCTAGCTTCTCATCCTCCGTCATTGGAGCAGATTGAATATGAAGAGGAGCAGCATACTGAATCCACCGCATTATTAGTTCATTAAATTAACATACATAAAAGCCATTATGATACAACAAAACCAGAAAAAGCCCAAACCTGAGTTAAAATACGCGAAGGGCCACTAGGATGAGAAGGACTGGGAACCTCAAGTGGTAGTTCAACCTGGTTTAGTGAAGATATAATGCCAGATTTGACATCACCCACGATAGGTGGTTGGGAAGATCCAACATCCTTGTTTGAGAAGTCAGGATTTCCTTCCACTTCTCTCACCCTGTCCTTGAGAAGAGAAGTTGGAACTACCTCTTTTAGATCCACACCAAGATTTTTGAACAGGACCTAAAAGAAGAATAAATAGGTAATACTTTTGAAGTAACAGTTAAAAAAGATCACAAACCACAACTAAAACCTTAATTGTAAACACAAACCTCAATGTCAAACTTGAGATTCATTTTAAGATTTGGCATTGCGTAAATCTCAGCAAGCAACCCAAGAATACCCATGGTCCAAGGGTTAGGCGGTTGGTATGCTAGACTGCTTTGGCATGGTTCCAGAACCTGCAGCTCACAACACAAATTGAATGTCAAAAAAAAGGGGGGGAAAGCGAGGGGGGAGAGTGAAGGAAAAAAAGTTAAGTAGGACCAACCTTCGAAGTAAAAGGAATAACTGCAATCATCAAACCTTTTTCATACGCCTGCGCAATGAAAATAAATAAATAAATAATCATGAGATTAAGATACACCAATTCAATAACCTGAACACCTAGAAGAGAACAATCTTCACTAAGAAGCAACAACCTCTATAATCAAAGACTTTGGATCAATCTCCCGCGCCCTCAAGACTTGATTCCTTCCAATTGTAATTTTCCCTAGCCAGCTTCCAAGGTTTTTCAGCAAAGAGCGCTCTTCTGAACTTGATTTTATCAATTCTGACCCTAAAAGAACCTGAAAGAAACCCAAAATCAGATATGAAGCAAATGAATAATACTTTACCAGCACCGTCTTGAGTAATGAACTGTAGTTATATGAACCTTGCAATTCTCGTAGGTTGCTTGGACAATCTCCTTGAACAAAGCTTTTGAAGTTACTTTATCTAGGAACTTCAGGTACAAATCATGAAAATTTGGCTCAATGCTTGCTCTGTCAGTGAATCAGGAATAGCATAAAAGCACCAAAGTTAGGGCGGAAGGGAAAAAGAATGTGCAAATTTGAAGTTACAAATAAAATCAGCCCCCTATAATGATCTTTTTTATCATAAAATAAATACATTAAACACAAGAAATATATCGTAACACTAACCTTTTCATCACCATAACAGAGCAAACCACGGTACACTAAACACAAGAATTATAGCGTAAACTCACCTTTTCATCACCATATACTGCGCAAACCACGGGTAGTACTGCTCCTCCACAATTCCAGTAAACTCTTTTGCTTTAGCTTCAATATTTGCCGCAGATAAGTTATTGATAATAAATGATATCTTATCCTGAATTTCAGATGCAGGAGCCTGCGAAAATAATGAGACCACCCTTAAAATATTTGACGGATGATATTAAAAGGACTTATTAGTCCCTTCACCAACTTAACCATGCCATCTGTCATCCAAAAGGTTCGCCAATATCTAGACCTACTACCAAACATCCAATTGTGTTGCAAGGAAAAACTCGTTAATTCCGTTGAAATTACCAAGGAGAAAAATACATCAGGATTTTGCGTGTCTTGAGCAAAGTAGAAAACAAAAAAGACCATAGCCTAGAAGACTAAGTGGAAGTAGAGAGCAAAAGCAAACAAAGGAAAAATGATATCAGTAAAACAGATAGACAACTGACAGCCATTTAATAGGGACATGCTCACAATAGAGCAACACATATTTAGACGCAATAACATGGACATTAACCTATCTAAAACATGTTGATGAAGGAATTGACACTAACATGCAAGATCACCAAACAGATGACAAACAAGAGTACCTCTATGGGTGTTTCTCTTCTCTCTGCAGCAGCAACAAGTGTTTCAATATTCAATGCAGAACCAAATCCTGTCACAAATCAGTGTCACATCCATCAGCACCTCTGTCTACAGCAGTAGCAGGGATGAAAAGTCAAAAATGAATCTAGGATTAGACAGTTTATTACTTGCAGAGGTAATGGCCCGAGATGGACGAAGAAAACCAGGAGAAGAAGTGAGTACTGCTGAAGCACTGACTGAACCCTGTGGCTACAATTCAGCAAGAAAAGAGACACTCATAACCTGATCATAATATGGCGAAAGACGCCATACGCAAGCTCATTGTATACCTTCTGAATGCTAGCCGTATCACTTGAAGGAACAGTGGCAGGTTGCACCGCAGATGATAAAGCCGGCTTCAAGTAGCTGGAGAGAACAGCAGAGGGTTTTCTCTCATCTAAGGAACTTTGCTGTCTCTGAGGAAGCTGGTTTGAAGAGGATCCCTGCATACTTTGCTGCAAGCTACCCTGTCCAACCACGGGAAATGTTGAACCCTGACCGGGAAAAAAAAACAATAAAAAAAGTTGAACGTCATCAATTATTTGACTAACCAAAGGTCATAAAAGTACTGTGTGAAACAACTCCCATAAAACCAAAGCAACAAAAACTTATCCAAGCACGAGATATTCATTATACACGCGACATTATATACTCAGGCGGGAATCCCAAAGAAATTAAGCAAAATATCCTTTCTAAAAACCTTTTTAAATGAAGAATAATAATCAGACCAGAAGAATGACTTACCTCGGCATTCATTGTGGAAGATGTTATAGGACCATGGAATTGATCAGCAGCGGGACTGTGGGCTACCTCTGATTCAGAATGTGCCAGTGATATCCTAGCAAGCGCCCGTTCAATGAACGCAACAAGCTCCGAATGAGTTGCCCGGAGATGAGAAATTTGCAAGATATGGTTGCAGTATTGTGGCCATTCAATCAGACGGTCAACAAACTGTTCAAGTGCCATAATCCCAAAAACAAACATCTGCATGAAGAGAAGCTTTTTCAGTAAATATGAAACCAGATATAGTATTTAAGAAAAGTGTAATCACTGAAAATAAACCTTTGAATCAGCAGGCTTGCGCAACGCATCCAAGACAGCTCGCAAGGCAATACCAAGTGCAAGATGAGTTACCAGCTGATTCTTAATAAGTGATCCTGCAAAGGCAAATTCACACCGCAACAAGAATTATAACTCAACTAGGAAGCAAATATTGAAAAGGGGGAAAGAAATTTAAACAAGTTTCAGATATAAACTTATTGAACTTTAAAGTTAACTAATGTTTTAAAATTACTTTCGCACACAATTAAAAGAAATAAGCAAAGTAAGCACTAGAGTAGGACGGATAGAAAGACAATTTTAAGCCATGTTCATTGAAATTAAAAGTGGGCAGTTCAGGAAAAAATTGGGACTTCAAACATTATGGAGAGACCTATAGGTGAAGGTAGTTAGCTAAAATAAATTGGGCCAGCTTATTAGTATTTAGTAGTACAGCTAACAGTTCCACCATTAACAGACGTGTTTACCAGTAATATTTATCCCATCCTTTTGTAAATGTTAATCTAAATTCTGAAGCTGTTGCTGGGGCCACCTTGTAATACTAATTCCATTCATTCATCAATCCTATACTAAAAAGCAGTTTGATTGGGGCCGCCAACTATAATCGTAATTTTTCAACGGCAGATAAAAGAGAACAAAATCATGCAGTTCTTTTATAGAGAAATTATTACAAGGACACTTGGCATGAGTGCCAATAAAATCATATTTTATTCAATGTCAAAGTCGCTGCGGTAAGTTAAAATGATTCAATAATTTTGCTCATTTATAAATAATCTAGAATGAGAATTTCTTTGATATCAGAGAAACCGCATTGTGAAGTCAAAGTTAGAGCTACTCTATCAAGTTAGCAATGATAATTGTCTCCTTTTCATATGTTTGCAATGTTTCATTTGGGATACTATCAGCTCTTTGTTTCAATATATGATGTCCAGTCATCTTATGACTTAAAAGAGTAACATCTAATTAAGTTACCAAAGAAGAATTGCTACAGATTTAAGGTGACCTTGACCAGTGCTCTTCTTCTCTTGTGTATAATAATAAATATATAGAACCAAGTCAAACCCAACAGTTCTGCACTCTAATGAGCATGAAAGCAGACACCGACATATGTTTACCTTTATTGATAAACAATTCCCAGGTCCACTCAACCTTTGACTATGACCAAGTTAGTTAATATGAAAAATTGACCATGGAGATCAAATTCCTACAGTTAAATAGTCCGATTTTTTTAATTCCTCCTCCTGCATATGCTATTAAAATATCATCTTATTGCTATTAGCTGCAAAGAGCCCATTGGCTACAAATGCCTAACACCTTCATATGTCAAATACTTGAAAAATGAAGGATAAGGATACTCAGTGCAATCTAGAATGCAAAGATAACCCCTCAAAGGACATAAGGGAAACTCACATGTTTAAGAAGTTATAGAGGAATGTTAAATGTCCAGAATTAATTAAATAACTGAAAAAGATTTGTCAGAAAAATGCAAATTCTATCTATGTGACCAGCACACTTAAAACTAGAGAAAAACACCTCAAAGTCGAGCAAAATTTATGACAATGTAACTGAAAATTGTAGAAGATAAGCAGTTGAAAGATTAATCTCTGAGAAACTCACCAAATAGAACAGCAGCTATTTTGAGCTGCCTTTCTGGGTACTTGGAGAAAAATTTGTATTCTTCAAACAGATTAGCAATCATGCACTCGAAAATTGCTTGCTCCCTGCAAATTCAAGTATCACTTCAATATCTAAAAACATGGCAAAATACTAACGAAACATGACTATAGGCTACAACACTGCAGTGGGACTAACTAAAGAGAATTCGCAACTAATTGATATAACCAATCAAAATTCTCTTCTGCAAGTATCTATGTTTAAGATAAGAATTTGCATTTAGGACGGAAACCCCCAGGTATTTTGAGCATATCAAACCAAGCTTATAGAGAAAAGTGGAAGAAATACAGGACTTCCCACTTCACCCGACAATGATCGCATGCAATGAGCTTTCATAATACATTAAGTTACTCGGTTGAATCCGAATTCTTAAATAATTAACACATGTTTGGCACGACCTCACCCCTCAGACCAACGCATTAAAGAAATAGAAAAGAAGAAAAACACACAAATGAGAAGAATAACGAATATTAAGTAACAGTTACATGGATTTTAAGAGCATAAAGAGAGCAATACCAAAGGAGAAGCAACCGTAATTCTGTAAGAACCAAAGAACAACAACAACAACAAACCCAGTATGTTTCCCAACAGATGGGGCCTGGGGAGCGTAGTCTGTACGCAAGCCTTACCCCTACCTAATGCAGGTAGAAAGCTGTTTCCAATAGACCCTTGCGTAAGAACCAAAGAAGTGAAAAAGAAAAGCACTAATGACTTGCTTTCCTTGTGCAGAGCATTTAAACAAATCATAAAAATGGATTCTTGTAAAATTGACCTTTTTTCAGTCGATTCTTTGAAACGAGCAAGCATTTGAACTGTTGCATCATTAGTCAGCTGACCAGAGAACATTTGATGGAAGTATATGTTTGCTTCCGCTTCAATATCATCAGAACCATCAGAAGTGCATGAATCAGCACCACCAACACTCTTAAGCCTTGAATTAGCATCCATGTATGCTATGTGCAACTTGTCCAGCTCCTCCGATAAGTGGCGTGAAGAAACTAGGCCAGAATGAGACTTAAGTACCTGAAAATAAAGATCCCAGATGAGCAAAAATGAAATTTAAAGTGCATGCCATCTAACACTAATCAATCTTAAAAGTGAACCTTTAAAAAGGTTGTAGAAGTTTCTGAACAAATAGTCCAAAGAGCATTGGGAGGATCAAAGCGGTTGGAAGCAACATCTTGAGCAGCGAGATGTACCTCCCTCAAGAACTTAAGGCATTCCTGAAAATAGCATATAGATCTAAGCATAATGCTTTCAACACAGGACACAGCAGAGTGAAATTTTCTCCAACATAAAGACAGACAAGGCAGAGGGATGTTAAGAACAGCAAAAATGTAGAACAACCTTTCAAATTTATGGATTGTGGATAAAACACACCTCAAAGAAGATATCTTTAAATGTGCTTAAGTTATTGCTCAACCATTTCTCCAAATCCACGAGTTCTTTGCGGGAAGCAAGGGCAGCAAGTCTGATGCCGAAAGCATAAGGAATCATATCCAGTACTGATGATAGAATCTGCAACACATAAAAATCATGAGTCCACATACTGGAAGAATGAGGAAGGGCATGATATGCAAAACAACGGGAAATTGTACATGAGGAAATCAACTTATAATTCAATCAATGACCGGGTATGGTCAAAGAAAGGCCTTGAACAAGTAAAAGAACAGAAGATCTTAATGATACCCACTCCAGAAACAAGCTAATCTAGAACGGACGTAGAGGAATCAACCATGAAACAAAAACATACTTCAATTTCTTCAAACAATGAACCTACAAAAATATCATTCAACCATTACGCCAGCCATATAAGCCTTTTTTTTTGGGGGGGG
>NW_017670705.1:298267-324493 GCF_001879085.1 Nicotiana attenuata | reverse complement strand
GCTAAGGGCCTAGCATACTAGAATCATGAAGAAGAATTAAACAGCAAGCAGGGTTTTTTAAAGCGAAAAGTGCAGTCCGCGGGCTTAAAGTGAAGAGCGACGCTTTGTCAAAATGAAGCACACAATGTACTGAAACTAAGATACCTCTTACATGTATGGATTTGGTACTTATTAAAGTGCATTAAAATTACTAATTTTAGTATCCAATATACAACAATGACATCACTAATCCAACTCCTTATAGTAAAAACAGGATATAATTTCAATAAGACCATCAAATAAAACAAACTTTTCATTTTAAATTAATCAACCATAAAAAGGGATCATTTGCAGCAATAGATTTCATATTAAATAAATACCTCTTATTAAACTAAGATACCTCTTACATGTATGGATTTGGTACTTATTAATATTAAATAATGTTAGGAAGTATACTAATAAAGTAGAAGAGAGAGAAAACGAAATTAGGAGTAGCAGGAATAAGAGAACTTGCATAATGGAAGAAAAAGAAAGTCATTTCTTTGAAAAGGGAAAAAAAAGAGTAAATCAAAAGTAAAAAGGAAATACAGGTGGTTCTAGAAAAGGCATTAACAAAATCTAGAAGACAAAGATACAGACAACAAAGAGAGCATTGAAGTATACGTGCAGATAAAGTCAATATTTAAATAGCCCAATGTCACTTTCCCCTTCTTTTTCTCTTTTACTTTTTCATCTTTTAGAGATTCAAAGGAAGTGACCACTTCTCATTGGAATCAATTTGTGTCTCATTGTCTGTGAAGTGCATGGCTTCATCCACTAACAGATGACAACTTGCTTCGCATTGCTTCATCTCTTAAGCAATTAACGCTGACTGCAACAAATAACTATGCCATTTTTTACCATATTACTATAAGCAAGCTAGCTATATCAATGATGCATATAACACCCTAACAATAACATATTAGAAGTCTTCACTATCCAACGATGACTGGTTACAAACTCAAGTGATAATGTTCAAGACTGAATACAACAATGGACCATTTCCAATAACATACTAATGGTATCAAATTTATGCATAACAGATAAAATTCAAATTTGGGAAATAATCAATAATCCAACCTTTTGCTCTTGACATGTATCCAGGACTTTGTAGGTGTTCTCCAGGTCAACATTCAATGTATCAACAAGACCCCGCAACAAGATGCTAGGATTAACATGCCACAAATGAAGAATCATACCATTAGCACCAGTATTTTTTAGCATAACAGGGAAAACAGCGGCGGAAACTTCATGCTGGAGGAGATTATACGCAGTCTGCCAATTATCAAAAGGCACTGATTAATATAGATCAAAAAAATTAGAAAAAGGAAAGATTCACAGTCAGTGTCCATGTCCAATACATTGATATGGGCCATCCCAAGAAGCAAGACTTCTGGACAGTGCTTCAGAGGGTGCTCCAGAATGGATCGCACAGAACTTGCATAACCTCTCTCAGCCAGCTGGCAAAGAACTTCGAGAAGGTCAAGACACAACCACGCGTGATTTGCATGTCCAATTTGGATTTTATGGTCATTCACCGCATCAACATAAGCCTGCACCAACACAGTGGCTGTTCAGACCAATCATACATGATATGAGGATGTAGATAAGCTAAATGTTAAAAGCATCCTACCAGTTGCCTCCCACAATGCGCGAAGGTAAATACTTCAGGAGGCACCGAGACAGCATACTTAAGTAAGGAAAGCTGACCCTCAGCATTCTTCCAGAGAGAACCGCAAATAGCTCCAAGAGGAAAAGGATCCTACAGTTCCGGCGGGATATACAGAAAAAATGTGGTGGAGTAAATTTCTAAATGTTTGTTAATTATCATACCAATGTACATTGGTCCCACTGAAAGAGGCACACTATACAAGAACTAGAGGGAAAGAAATAAACAGTAATACAAAAGGAACAGTCAACAAATGATCCTACATATAGACGGAGAAGTGGATAAGTAACTGAATTGAATTTCACCACCCATTTTACCACACATGTATAAATCCCTCTGTTTCAAGACAAAAAATGTTTCCTCCAAATCTTTTCCTTCTTCCATTTCCCTTTGTTTCAAGACACCAAAAGATAAGGGAAAAGTGGGTAGCCTCGTAGCTGCATATTGTAGAGAGGGAAGAGGAGAGGTACCTGACAGGCATGTTTGTAAATGGACATCAAAAAGGAAAAGGCTGTTCCATCGGGAATATAGAAACCCTCGTGATCTAGGTTTTCCATTACAGTTACCCAGTTAAGTCCAGGAGCCTGCATGCAAAGAGGTGGTAAAACGTTTACTTATCATCAAGCTATAAATGCCCCATCAAAAATACTAACTGATAAATATTTAAGGTGATGGAACTCACAAGTTGCTTTATTGCATCAATAAGGACGTCAGCACTCCAAGAATTCAATGGAGATGGATCAGATATAGTGCTGCTACCAAGAGCAGCACGGAACGTTGAGAACACATTCTGGTTATCCTCGATGCCAGAGCGGGTATGTACAACCATACCAAGTATCCTAGCAACAGTCACTTCAGTCAACGGCAAAAATAAGGATAACATTTCTTTGCATTGCAAGACATTAGCAGTGCATCCATAACCCAATTCCTTCATTATGTCCGCTATGCTCATTTCCTTCTCCATTTCTGCCACAAGAGCATCAAAATCATCTTCACCACCATCATTTAAGAAATCTAAGTTCCTGTCACAAGAAAAGACAAGGCCACATCATGCTTATGTACCAATGCACAAGTTTCTAGACAAAAGAGATAAAACAATCTCAACCAAATTTAAATAATAATACCTCAAAAAATTAGCTTCACGAAGTTCATCAGAAAGCAAAGGAGTTAAAATGAACCGGGCTTCTTCTTTTGACTGGATGAGCGATAGCATATGCATAAACGAGTCTACATGCTTAGAGAGGCCTTCAGATTGATCCAGAAACAAAAGAACACTCTGAATTGGCATGACATCATCTAAAGAAGAATTGGCGGAACATAATTCTGCAATCTGACCCATGCAATAGTTGGTTCCTGCAAAATACAAGCAACAAAAACACATCTTGGGATAAAGGAAATAGAGCAAGTTAACATGTATTTTTTACCTCCTTTCTTTCCACCATTTGAAAGATTAAATCAGAAGGGCCCAAGTATTATTAATGGCATTCATAGAAGGAAGATGGGCTTACCACATTTCCTGACATCACCATTTTCCGAGTCTGACAATGCAAGGCCAACACCAATTTTTTCAGATATTGTCAACTGTAAAGCAGTAGAGAGATTCACCAAAAACTCCTCACTGATTGCAGTATCCTTTAGGGATTCAGAAAAAGCGGTGCTGAAACTTGGCTTGTCCAAGATGCATCTGAAAATGGAAGCAAATACAGGATCCAGCTGTGTGTTCTTCAAATCTTTCCCATAAACATTCAGATGATCAACGCACGTCTGAAGCAGCAATATGCTCCCTTCAACTCCATATGCCAGATACTGCTCAGACAAATGTCAAAAAACGAAAAAGGATAGCAGTGTTATTTTAAAATCTTCACCTAGGATAAATGCTGATAACCATCATGTAGCAAAATATCGGAACAGTATCTGGTTGCAATAATGTTGCCTACTTATATCCTAAAGATACTTATTGCTTTTTATTCAACTCAGATCTAGCAAGAGTTTTTGCAATTCTGAGCAATAAATTCAAGTTTTATCAAGGAGCTTTAGAAGCATTAAAACCGTGCAGAATCGTCTTAACAATTGGGGGGAGCTCAAAAGACAAGTTAACAATAATAATAATAATAAGATCGAGGGTAAGTCGTCCCTCACTACCACCGGTGGCAAAATATACTGGGTGATTTTATTATCTTAGAAACACAATCAATGGACAATTAGCTGCACAATTTAGCGCCTTGGTGCCTGCTCGCTTAAACGAGACAAATCACTCAACCAGTTCTACAACTAGTTTCAACACTAAAGTGTCGCCTAATCAAGCCTTTGACAAACACCAAGCCTAATGTAAGCCTAACGACAATAACTAAACCTTAGTTCGGTGAATTTGTATCTCCTATATGGATCCTTTGCCTCCAATGTATTCTGTTCTTAGCTAAGCCCACATTGATTCAGTGAGATTATAGGTTCTTTATATAACTTTCTTCCATATGATTTTATGGATATATTGTCGACACTAGTACATTCAATCATCATCGTCACACCAAAGGTCAGGACATGTGGAGGTCTAATAGGACTTGATAACTAAGGCTCAAACATTTTTTATAAGTAATGGGGGAGTAGTGTTATATCAGAAAAACCAGATAAAGAAAGCGTTGGTTGGTAAGAACAACCCAATTACAAACTATGCAGATTACTAATAAAATCTACCATGGCGTTGACGTCATTAACATTGATTCTAGCCATGTTACACCAAAAGAGGAGCAAAGAGACACATTTCTGCTTAAGGCTAACTATGTACTCATTCTCAGGTTTGTCTCCCTCCATATGACCCACCAAATTGCTGCCAGTATAGTGGACCAAAGTGCTGCTTTATGTTTGACCAGCCCTCATTTGTGACACCCTTGGATAAAATAAGACTCAAAGTTTGATTGCACCAGGTGTAATATGCACACCAGAAACTATCCTCTCTCAGTAAAATGAAATAATAACATCCCTAAATTGGAAGGCAATAACTTCTAAAAATTTATGGGCAACTGAAGTATTAAACAGATTTAACAAAATTCCAGATGAACTTAAGCCATTTTTTAAAATGGTGACAATAAGAATTTGACTCCTACAAATTTAAAAACACAAGTAGGAGCCTAATGCCTGTTGGCTTCCCAGTTATGTATTCCAGATTTATAAGCTAACTATAATTTGCAATACCAGTCAAAATTATCATGCTTTTTGTATGATAACGAAAAGAAGATACCAGTTAAATGTCGAGAACATACTTCCCCAACAAAGACAAAGGAACATGGAGAGGAAAAGGACAGCACTTCCACTATTATCAATAGTAGAATAACGAAACAAATGCTCCAAAGGAACCAAAAAGTTGGGCCAACAGAACTTTGGCATGTATATTTAAACATCATTTAGAGCTTACGTCTAGGCGCACAGTTCAATGATAATTGGGAAACATACAATAAAAGATCGTATATACTTGGAAATCTTCTTCTCCCAAGCAAATCAACTTCTCCCGCCCTCCTTCTATGCTCTAGAGTAACATACGGTACCTAGGTAGTCTTAGTAGAATGCCATATAAGGTGAGGAGAACCCAAGATCCAATCTCAGTTTTGACTACAGCAGCACCAACAAGAGAGAGGAAGAACTTCTGAGTAAATAGCATTAATTAAAGAGAGTGATGGCGAAGACCAAAATTTGCATCTTAAAGAAATTGAGAGTTAAAGATAGATGACACAGCCTAATTCCTTAAGAGATTATGTGGGGAAAAATCACATAATCTTCAAAAATAGTGAAGATTTCAACGAAAAAAAAGGGTTATTCTTATCTTTAAAAGGAAAGAACAAAAGGAGCTATTTAAAGCAATATTAACTGTTCTGACGAGAAAAGAAGACAACTTCATGTTCAAGTTACCATTATTAAAAATATTAATAAATAAAAAGAGAATTCATACAGAAATATTGACAGCATATTTCAGGAGAACTTGCATTTTACCAGTGACACAATTGAAAAACAATTGCACCTATATGTGGAAATTATGGTGCACTTGGGAAGCTATCTAGTATAAAATAACAGGTAAAAGAGTTGGCAAATTGCTGTTACCTTAGAAAACGAGGTGTGTGTCAATTGCCAGATTCATATTATGCAGCAGCTCATAAATGTTGTCTTATTCAATTAATTACTACGATGTACTCAATGTTATTAAAGCTTACTGCTTCTTCGCTTTAACACTTTAGAGAAGCGAGAGCTTCAAACAATAACACGCAAAGTGATTCCACTGAGAAGCGGTAGTTCTTTAAATCTCAACTTCGAGAAGTTGAATTATTATTGGCATTATTGTACATTTGATGTCGTTTAAATTGCAATTTGAATATTACTATAGTACTAATATATGTTTGATATTTTAAATTTTTTTCATAAATTGTTTTTTTAATGAAATATAAATTTTTCATAAATTGTGCGCTTCACTCATGCTTTCCACGAACATTATCCTTTTTTTGCACTTTCAGCTTTACAAACACTAGTGCTACTATTGGCACGATGTTATCCAGAATAACCAAAGCAGCCATGCATGCACTTAACGGACATTCTGGAAAGAAAGCAATACACAGTTACTCTATGAGTTGTTTGAACCACTTTGGGAAAGAAGTTTTTAAATGTATTGTACAAGAAAAGTGTTTGAATAGATGTAGCTTTTTTTGAAGATATGTGAGTGATTTAATAGCAAAAGAATACTGGGGAATAAAAAAAAAAAAACTCCTTCCAATTGGGAAAAAATGCAAGTGTGCACCTCTGAATCTTGGTTCCTGATTCAAAATGTCGCTTAAATGGATGAAACACCTAGCCTGTATTACATCTAACTTCAGAGCATAAGCATGCCTCAAGCTTGCTTTGAGAACAAAGAACTGACTCTCTTAATTTACGCAACAATGATACTATAACTTGATGCATGGTATATAGCTAGTGAAACAATGAAACCTCGTCCAGGAAAGATGACTTTTTTTATTCGTACGTCCAGAAACGACAATTTGTCATCGGTACGTCCACAAAAGATAATTTTGCCACCAAGACCCTTTCCCGTTTAATAGTTAATTTTCCTTTACTGATTATTATATGATTGCCTAGGTTGCAACCCACCCCCACCCCACCCCACCAGGAAAAAAAAGCTTCCTGTTACAGTGTTACCCAAATATGGCAAGAATTGCTAATTTAAGAACATAGAGAACAAAAAACCAACAAACATATCCGAGCTGTAAAAGAAAATGAATGTTCAAATATCTAGCACATTGATGACTGGAAATTGCACAACGGAACATCTAAGTATCCTTTTTTTTCAAAAAAAAGAAGTAACATTTAAGTATCTTATAAAAAGGGGAAAACATAAACTTGAGCATATTCCACTCTTAGCACCCTTATCTTTTACCAAAAATGTCATAGAAGGCATTCAGAGCCAAGTGTCCTAATTTCGTAGTTAGCATATACTTGTCATCCCACTCTTATTACCCAAAAGGGAAGAAGCATAGTGCAGATATGCCATATATAAGAATAGGAAACAAATTAATCTCCTACTTCACCAATCAAAAAGATGAAATGGTAATAACAAAATAGGAAATCGAATATTTTATTCATAAAGCCAATATCCTCATAAATAATATCACGTAATAAAGGAAAAGAAATCCAAAAAAATTAGTTATGCTAGAAAAAGTTTGAATCCCCTTTTATGATAGGCAAGGCATGTCGAATCCTTATTTCCTTTTCTCTTATTATACAAATCCTCATTCTAATGACCCAAACCAAAATGATGCCACGGAGACACAGTATCCCCATTGATTCAAGGTTTAAACAGGAAAAAAACCGTTCATGGTGGTCAAATGCATCTGCATCCGCATGGAAACTACGCTAAAATACCCAAAATTAGAAATCCTTTTAGCCAATGACCAAAGTTCATGCTTTCTGATCACCACGATTCTCTGGCACCAGATGCATAAAAATGTATGAAATCTCTATATAGAGGTACTTATAGTACAAATATTTTTTTGATATAGTAAATACATATAGTGCAACAGAAAATGTCAAATTTTGAATATTTGGACAAACATAAATTACTCAAGAAGGGCAATTTAGCACAACCACATAATAGAAATCACTGACAGTTCTCTCGCACCCAACACACAAAAAAGGGACAAACCAGCTACGCTACATATAGTCCAATTACATAAATTTTAGAAACAATTTTCATGAGTGAAATATCCAAATTTGGGTATTAAAAGCGAAACCACATTGCTCAAGAGAGGCAATTTAGTGCAGCTAGAGATAGTGTTTCCTATGGTTCTCTTGCACCTGATTTATAAAAATACATATAATTCTTTGCCGAAAGAGGTCTCCGCCTACCCAACGACTTTCCGATGTGATTGACAAGCAGCGGGGCATGGAACGGAGTTAAATTCATCGCGAGTTCACCAAGTCTAAGAAAGGGCCGGTCATCCAACGAGAAGGGGTAAACCAGGTCAGCCAGCTAAGGCCCACTTTTACCTTAAAGATCAAGGTCTGTGAAGTCAAGGAGGAAAGTTCCATCGTGTCCTTCAAAGATCGATCTGATAATTGCGTATATAAGGTTTTACCTAACTAGCCCTAAAGGTAACTTAAAATTCTCTAGCTCTTCTAGATACGTATAGTCCGATTAAGTATTTACTAACAGTATTCACAGATGAAAATTACAATTTTGGATATATAAAGCAAAACCCATTGCTCAAGAATGGAAAGTTTAGGCAACTACATAGCCTTGAAGACCATTGTTTGTAATAGCCAATTATTCAACCACTACCTCACTGCAAACATATGTATTACAGTGCAAATATATCTATTGCAGTGCACAACAGAAGTTACAAAAAGGAGACAAAAATCCAATATATGAAAGAAACAACTGCGAAATTGACTATAAATGCATGTATACGCACAGATGGGTTTCTATATGTGGATTATACATATCGTCCACTTAAGTAAATTTAATTATCAGTATTCAGGGCGTGTGACCTTCCTTATATATTTAGCCACATGTGCGCTTATGAAAAGATTTTGTGGACTCGATCATGCTTCTATGAAATTTCAATTCTATCAATTATTCCATATCATAATCAAGTCCCCACCCCACCTCGAATAAATAATCCGCGATTCCCCAAACCAGCTCCTGGACTTGCCCAGCAGAACCGGCCAGGGGTATTCGGCATCCTTCGGTGATCACACACTAACCTGGGCAATCACTAGCTATAATCGACAGGATTTTGGTCGATTATATTGATTAAGAAAAACGCGTGAAGCCCCCACCCCACCGCACATCTTTTCTATATAGCCGCATAACCATAACGAGTTTCTAGTCATAACAAACAAAGACCTTTGCTAAGAGAAAGTGGCCCCCTTTCGAACGGACTGAGGTCCTTTCTGCAGAATTTACAAAAACAAATGGAAATTCCGATTTTGGATATTCGAGAACCCACTACCCAGGAAATGCAATTTATCAAAACAACTTCACCTCCCTTATCAAAAAAAATATTTTCTTTATATATGTCTTATTAAAACAAACTCAAAACTACATCACCGTTTTTTATAAGTAATCAAACTACATCAGCTCAAAGATAATCCTTTCAATGCTCACAATTCACCCACTACATCAATGCAAAATATGTATACAAAAGTAAAAAATGCAACAACAGACGCTACAGAGAGGGGAAAAAAATCCAATCTGTAAAATAATCAACCAAGAATCCGACTATAAATGCATGAATAATGACACACAAATGGGTATTATACATATAATAACCCAATTAAGTAATTTATACTGATAATAAAATATCCAGTTCGGGTGTATTCAAAAATGATCCGTTACTCAAGAAGTGCAATTTAACCCAACTACATAACCTTGAAAATCGTTCTTTTCCAGTTTCCAGTTATTAATACCAATTATTCCCCAGTACACCAATGCAAACATATTTCTAAAAAGTTACAGTGGGCGGGGCTACATGAGTTACACAAAAAAATCCAATCTGAGAAAGAAACAAACAGTAATCGACTTCATATATATACATATATATATATATATATAGCACCACACATTCACTGAATGCTAGGGTTTATAGTACCTGACGGAGCTCATGGAAAACAGTGTCGGAGTTGGAAGCGTTCAAGCTATTGAGCAGAAACCGAATCTGTGTAGAAACAGTGGAGGTGAAAGGAATCATCGCGAAGGGATCAGCAACAGTTAATGCCTAGGGTTTTTCAACGAGTAGGGAGAGCAGAGAGCGAAATGGGGAGTATGAGAGAGCGAGAGATTTGATTGAACGATCGAAGAGAGAGAAAATATGAAGGGTGAGAAATTGGACTATCAGGGAAGGGTTTTTATATGTGGGGTAAAGTGATTCGGTGCTCGGCTAGCTTGCATTTAGCAGCGAGTTATCGTAATCTGCACTAGTTTTACCCAAATTGCCCTTGGTTATTTTCTCTTTCTTTCTTTCGTAATAATGTAAACCTTACATTTAAACCAAGAAATTGAAGAAGAAAAATTAAATCTAACTAGAAAAACAAACTTGTTATATAAAAGGTAAGGGAAAAGAAATAGGTGTAAATCTACTCTGGAATCATGACCTTATTTTTGTCGTATCTGTGAAAATGTAAGAGGAAGTGAGAGTCACAAAAATATACTAAACTTTTTTTTGTTTTTCTATTCAAGTTTAAGGTGTTTGGTCATAAATTTTGCCAAAATATATTAGGAGTTTTTTTGGTAAATATATATATTTAGCCATAGATTTTATCTACATTTTGGCAAATTCTCAAAACCAGCTCCCCAAAGTATCACTATTAAATTTTTTAAAAATTGCCACAAACTTTTGCATTTTATAAAAGAGTCCACCATTTATTATTTTGTAATAATGTTGTTTCGTCTTCTTGGTCATCTGATTGTGTATTATGTAGTTTTGTACCAAATTTTTTTATGTTCAGGACTATGGTTTGTAATAATATAATGAATGTTATTGATAAAGGTATTGTTGGGTATTTGTGATAATTTTTAGAACTTGTGGGTATAAGTCATGTTTCATATTTTTTCAAAAAAAAAGTGAAATATGTTTTGAAAACTTATGTCCAAGCACATTTTAATCTTCAAATCAAACTTCACTTAAATCAGATTTTTCAAAATATATTTGGGAATAACGCTAGCTAAAAAGGAGTGAGAAGAAAAAAATCAGTGTATATTCCTTTATATTTTTTCCAATGAGAAGGGAATTTTGCAATTGTTTGGATCGTGATCAAAATGTTAGTTACACAACTCCATTACTTTATAATAAGGAGTAAGAATATTAGTATTTAATTTTTATATTTTTGTTGAAATTATCTTTAAAGAAAAATACTTAAAAGTGATATCAGAATTATAGGCTACTTATACGTTTATTTTCATATGTTAGGTAGTCCAAACCAATCCCTAATTTATGAGGACAACACATACGAGAATTTACAATTAGAAATTTTTATTTAATTACATGTAGTTATAAATTAAAGTAAACTTATAAATATTCTAAAACATACATGGGAGATTTGTTGTAAAGTGAAACTTAAAAGTTAAAAGTAGGACTGCTTATCGGGCGGATTAAGCGGTTATTTACTCTTAACGGTTTGGCTTATCGGTTATCGGCTTTTAAATGTATTAATCTGTTAGTCACCCGATAAGATATCGGGCGGATTGGTATCGGTTTAGCACTTATCGGGGCGGTTATCGGGCGGTTTATCGGCCTAATTCAATCTATATTGGGTGCATTACAGAGGGCGTACTATCGCAACAAATATACTGAGTGGCAAAGTTTACACGTTCCACAAGCAGTTGAATTGTGTGAAGACATACGCTCTCTTCTAGTAGTTCCAAGTTAGCCTGATGGTCAACTAAATAAGTCTCTTTCCTCTTTCACATGATGAATTTGAACTCATTGCATGTTGAGAAATTTGAACCTGGGTTGTTGATTATTACTATCGTTTTATGGTCCGCTTTAACGGCAACATTTATTTTCTACCGGAAGGTAAAATTACCATGTTAATAACAGATTTCACTTTTAATTTGGAGGTGATGCTGCCTTTTCTTCCTGCTACTATTATGTATTATCTGCTTGTGAATGAAAAGGCACCAGATTAGCGATTACACGTGTTTGATGATGGTAAGTTAAGCGACACTTAAGGTCAATGGTAACGCTTGGCCGATTATAATATTGGTGGCGTTTGGATTAGATGCGGAACATAGAGATATGATATCACCTGTGGCGTTTGGATTGGTTATACATATATATATATATATATATATATATATATATATATATATATATATATATAAAACACATATTAAGACAAAGTTGTAACAAAATGGCATAATAAAGAGACTTTGCCAGAAAACATATGTGAAACAGTTTATGCTAAAGTTTGAAACTATTAGATGAATTCAAAATAAAGTGACAAAAAGACGTGTATAATTTAGCTTTGTCACATAAAAATCATAGAAACAGAGTGCCAATGTCTATGAGAATGCATCTTACTTTGGCATTATCACATAAAAAATACAAAATATACTGCAAAAATACATGAGATTTGATCACATTTTTCCATAGATGTGTAAAGTTTTACATTTTTATATAAAAAACCTCAAAACAGAATGCCCAAATCTATGAGAATACATCATACACTAACATTGTCACATAAAAACCCACAAAACAGATACACAAAATACATGAGAATGCATCACATTTTCCCTGAGAGTTTGGCCTTATATTAAAAGCAATAGGTAGGACCAACCTTAAAGGTAGCATAAGTTCTTTTGGGCTATTTACAAGCTACCTTTAGTGAGTTATTTACTTAACAAAAAGACATACCTCACCTAAAGCATGCCAAAGTCCCTATCTTCCTTAAACAACCAAAACATAAGAACCATC
This sequence comes from Nicotiana attenuata, assembly GCF_001879085.1. NCBI lineage: Eukaryota > Viridiplantae > Streptophyta > Magnoliopsida > Solanales > Solanaceae > Nicotiana > Nicotiana attenuata. Next base: position 311,860 of record NW_017670705.1, on the reverse strand, counting down.
ATCATTCTAGAAACAAAACAACAGTACACCTACATCACTCTAAAAGTGCAAATCTAGTAAGAGAAACTTTTACCGTCCCCGACTTTTGGATCGTTCACTCTCCTGAATGAACAATTCAAGAGTTAGTGTGGCTCGTCTTGGTGCCATTATGCTGGAAGAATTGAAGCTCGGCATTAATTTCACAAAACTCAGGACTTTGAGAAGGGAACGAAGGTCCTTCATTGAAGAAGTTAGAAGGACTGCCAATGGTAGTTAAGTCATGAAAGGGCGACACCTCTGAAAAAGGATGACTGATGTATGACATTTGAAATGCAGTACATATTTCTCCTCTTTCTGAAAATACTATAGGAGGTTGTGACGCCATTGACATAGAGAGTCCCTGGGCTGGATGTAGACTGATACCTTCGCCATTGAAGCTACTCATGCCCGGATCTGTAACAAAATATGGCTGAAAATTTGGTATGTTAGAATTTCTTACTGCATTAGCAACATTCCACATTATGTTTCCCATCATCTGGATCGTCGGAAATGTGTAGGCAGCTTGATTCTCTATAGCTTGGCCAATAAATTTTTGACTAGATCTCGTCTGTGCCAACTCTGTCATGACATGAGTTATCCTCGTTACCTGCTCGTTATTAAATATATCTCCATTTCTTTTCATCTCCTCTTGTTTTAGCAATATTTGTTGCAGACAAGCAAAAATATCCGATGTGGCAGTCGCAGGGCCAATGTTAGTTTCTGTTTGCATAGGTTGAACATTAGTTTCTAATTCTGAACTTTCAAAACTTGTTTGGCTATGTGAAGCTCTTTTTTCAATGCCTCACGGAGGTTGTAATGTAGAAAGATAACTTTGATCAATACTTTGAACCCTCCTAAATTTACGCATTTCAACATAAAACATTTATGCGAGGCGAGTAATGGTTGATGGGAAAAATAGACATTTAGACTCATTTGAAAACCGACAAGCAACAATTCCATCGCTAATCATTCTCCCGACATTTATAGGTACACTTTTCTAAATTGCGTATAACAACATTACCTTTTCCAGATTATAATTAGATGTATTCTGATAAGGCATTAATCAAGAACTAACAAATTTACCCCATGTTCTAGCAGTTTCTAGCATACATGATCCAGCGACACTCCAAGAATTCTTATAATAACTCCTAACACCATCTGGACAGAGGTTTTTAAAAGCTTCCGCCATAAATATTTCATCTTTCCCTTCAATTTTAATTACAGTTTCTTCATCATTAATGCCATTCAAATTATATAAATCATTCAGAACTATGGAGTTGAAGGGAATAATCTTACGGCCAATTTTCGAAGTTCTCTCAGATTTATTGATATTGGCGTAGAACTCAAGAACGATTTCAGCAACATAATCACCTGGATTCTGCACAAACCCTTCCCAACCTAAAGATCGAACATTCTCTAGAATCTTGGTTGCATGATACCCATCTGTTGGGGAAAAAACCATTTCACATTCTTCTGCAAAAGACTTTTTGGTCTCCAAAAATCTCTGCACTAAAGGGTCAAGAGTTTCACTTTGTAAGCCCATATGTGAGAAAGTTCTTTTCAAGGATGTTATTTTTCTTTTCTGTTTATTTGTGTGTTGAAATGGTGGAATTGATACTGAAAATATGGTGTTTTGGTGCGGACTGATGATTACATGAGAAAGTTATAGTGGTGAGAGATGGTTATGGTGAAGGATTTCTTGGGAAAGAGATGAAATTGGTGAAACTTAAATATTTTGCTCTCTTTACTTTCTGAGATTTTATGGTAAACTTGAGGCATTTTTATTAGAGAAATATTATAAAAAATTGTTTGCTTGAGAACGGTGTGTCTAGAAATAGATCTGATCTACCCAATTATTATGAATTCTTATGGTAACCAAATTTGGGTTGTTGTGTCTAAATTGTTATCCTTTTTTTCTTTTTAATTTTTTTTCTAATTTCTATACATATATATATGTAACTCAAAGTAGCAAAACCAAAACACTAACAAGAGACAAAAATATTGAAACGTGATTTTTTTTACTTTTTATATAGTACATGCCAATACATATACTATAGATTGAACATATATGTAATAAACTCACCTAATGAAAGAGATCTTCTTCTTCTTCTTCTTTTTTTTTTAAATTATTTTTTCTTCATCTAATGAGCTTCACTTTCTTGGTGAAAGTATTCCAAGAAACAAGCTTGTAAGGATTTGCACACCGTTCTTGGTGAAAAAATCCTTAGTGAACTGCCCAGTTCTTGGGAAAGAAAAATTAACGCCATTACAGAGGCTAAGGATTTGCAGTTACTGACCATGGATGAACTTGTTGGGAACTTAAAAACCTATGAAATGAAGAAGAAGAAGGACAATGAAAGAAAAGAGCCCAAGAGAGAGAAGAACATGGTCCTCAAGACGAACAACAATGACTCAAGTGGTGAAGACGGGGACATGGCTTATTTGACAAAAAGGTTCCAGAAGATGGTTCCAGGAATGGAGGCATTCCAAAAAGAGTAGCTCTAGCAAGCCCAGAAACTATGACCTCTGTCATAAATGTGGCAAGCCAGGATAATTTATCAAGGATTGCCCCCTCCTAAAGCAAGATCAGTACATTAACAACTTTGACAAAGCAGCAAAGAGGAACCAGGTTCCTGACAAATTCTTCAAGAGAAAGAATGATGCTGACGACGTTGTAAAGCAAGCTCTTGCTGCATCGGGAGACTCCTCCAGCGAATCTGAAGAAAAAGACGACCATGGTGGCAGTTCAATGATAGCAGTAGAAAATAAAACAACTGAGTATGATTCAATCTTTTCTTTAATGGCTCAATCTAATGACGATGAAGATGATGACGGAGATGAGGTAAACTTTCTATATGTTCAGAAAAATCTAAAATCTTACTCTCCTAAAAAGCTTGTGTCACTAGCAAATGTGCTAATTGATGCTCTTATCAATGATAAAGATGCTTTAACTATGGAACTAGGGTAAGCTAAACAAACCAGAGATGACTTAGTAGTCGTTGTAGTTCATTTGAAAGAGACAATAGAGAACCTGAAAAGAGAAAAGAATGCCTTAGAAGAGAAAATTGCTAGTATAGAACATGAGCGAAATGATTTAATGGTGGTTGCGGTGGACATAGAAGAAACCATTGAGTGTGCAAGTAAAGAAAAGGAAACCTTGACTGAGAGAGTTGCTATCATTGAGCAAGAAAGAGACGGCCTAGTAGTGGTGGTAGTAGATTTGAAAGAAACAATTGAGGGTTTTAAAACTGCAAATTGGCCTAGAAACTCTAAAAAGGGAAAGGAAGTTGCAAGTGAAGCACACATTAAGCTTGAAAATGAGTTAAACCTGGTAAATACTAGTCTTTATGCTGAACTTGAGAAAAACAAACAGCTTCAGGAAGAACTAGGAAAAGTAAAGAGTTATCTTGAGAAATCTCTTAAGTGGACCTAGTCCTCGGAAGCTATCACTGCCATGTACACCAACTCTGGGGAAACAGGCAGGGGATTGGGTTTCAAAGGGAAAATATTTCTTACAACCCTCATAGCAAGTATATTACTGTACCCGACAATTGGCTATGTATCCACTGTGGCAACAATGGGCACCTTAAGGAACATTGCATGGCCAGGGTTCAGTATCATTGGAGAAATAAAGTCTTTGCTGAGAGAGCAACTACTGCAAGAGGACATGATCCTTCAAATAGGAAACGCATTTTGCCTGCTTGGACTAAGAGAGCACTCATTCATCCTTTTTCTCTTAACAAGGGACCCAAACTTGTTGGGGTTCCTAAATCTAACCCTTGATTTCCTTGTGCAGGAACCAGTGAAGGAAAGCAGCCAATGATGACATATGAACAATAGCTGCTCAAAGGATATGACTTGAAATACAATTAATCTTCCTTCACTAAAAGGTCCTACAAGGAGAGAGTGTACCCTTTTTTGAAAATGATTAAAAAGAGGGTACGCTCTAGGAGTTGGAAAATTTGTGCCAAAGGAAATAAGGTGGAATGTTTGTCCAGGATATTCACTATTTCAAATCTTGTGACTGGTGAGGTGTTATTGTAGCCAAAAGACACAAGAGTACGTATGTTGCTGTGATTGAGCTTCTGCAGAGTGGAGACACAAGTTGGTTGGAAGCTGTTGAAAATAATACTTAATCATGGGACAAAAGTTTCGAGCATGCACATTGTCTATCTCTAAAAAAACTGGATCTGAAGAACCTAGTTCATGGTCTAATCAAGTTGGGGAACAAGTATCATGAAGTGTGCACTATCTGTGCAAAAGAAAAGCATGTCAGATCTTCATTCAAGCCAAAAAGGGGAGACAACACTTAAGAACCAATGATGAGATCTTTCAAGAAATCGTGGCTCTTGTCAAGAAAGATCCAGGTACCAACAGAAAAAAACGTGGCTTGCATCAGATAAATCATAGAATAGGGTTGGACAATGCCATAAGTGGATGAATGCTATGTTGAAAGAAGAACTACTCAACCACTTATCTCAAAAAACACCACCTCAGATAGAGTTGTTGAAGAGAAGAAAAGGAGTCTTAAAAATTTGGGCATGGTGAATATTAATTGATGAAGGGTTAGCAAACATCTTGACTATAGCTGCTGACTCAAGTGAGGATATTTGGGTATAACTGTCATGTTCTCAACAATGGGAGGGTAGAGACGGAGGAATCCTTCTGACATACTCGTCTTAAAAGAGAACAAAAATACTGATCAAGGTAGAGAACGCCCATTGATTCAAGTTAAGAACCACGTCCCGCGTCTACAATAACATAAGCTGAAAAACAAGCTATTGGAAAGAAGACTTTTGCATAGAAACATCACTGAATCATTCATGTATCTCACTGCAAGTATACTGGACATCGGGGTCAGAGTTGTGTTTTGTGCAGGGTCTCAGTCAAATCCAAGGTATTCTCATCTGAAGGATGGTGTAAGTATCTTGAGGTATCCTAGTAGAACACAGAACCTGGTTCTCTACTGTCCTCCAAGTAAATGGATAGGAAAAACACACCTAAACTGGGACAGTCTATGAGTTCCTATCTTGTCTCATAAGGCTCAAGGAAGCAGAATTCAATGGCACTCTCAATAGCTGAAGCAGAATATGTATAATCAGCATCCTACTATGGTCCTGTATTATGGACCAAGCAACAAAGTGCTATGGACAAATCAACAAATTGGAAGAACTTGAGTCCAACACAAGAGGGGCAAATACAGTGATTGCTGAAGATCAAGTTGCACATATCTTCACCAAAAGCCATGGGAAGAAAGCATTATGAGAAAGATCACTTTGAACTGGGGGATGATGAAACACAACTGAGAACATGGTTCTTCATTATTGGTTATGAAAGTCATAGTCAGGTAAAAGCTAGCTAAAGTATTTTCTGGCTAAGTCGAACTCACCTCTATACCAGTACAGGTAGACACTCATGATGACTACAGAAGTAGATGCTGCAGTGCATGATGAATAAGGGGATAAAACTCACTTGCCAGACCTATCAGGGAACGTAGTTCTATAACGCAGGTTAGTGGTTTCTCTGTTCTTTCATACACAATTTAAAATGAACAAAAAACAATGCCACATCATCATCATCAGCGTGACAGTCTCTTTAAAGTCGTGTTTTTTCATCCAATATGTCATAACCCAAACGTCACTCATTTCTCTATTTGATACATCTCCCAAGCCAAAAGGGCGCCGCCATTTCAGAACGGGTCCCTCATCAAAATTAAACCAATATCACAACCCTTTCTCTCCAAAGTCAAAAATTCCCTAATTTTCTTCCCTCTTCTCAAATCCACAGTTCCTCACCAATGAGAAATTCAGAGGTAAACCTCTCTCCAAACCCTAAAGAAGATTCTCCTCCACACTCCACTCCCATTCCTGCCCTCTCTGACTCCACTCCTTCTCTAAGCAAGTCCAAAGATATCTGTCCTCCTCCAGTCTCACCAGACAAACAGAGTCACCAGGGTGAACAAGGGAACCTCGTTCAGGAACCTTCCACTATATCCATGGCTGAACACTTGAGTGAAGAACCAGTGACTAGTAAAGAAGAGTCTGAGATCTCTTGGACAAGTGATGAGTCTGAAGGCATCACTCCTTCATCTATTGAAATCACCATGGAACTACAAGAAAAGGAGGAAATAGAGAATATGTTGTCCATTGCGTCAGAAGGGGTCATTATAGAAAAAATGTGCAGAAGGGTATGAGCCCCAGGGGGTAGGAACAGAAGAAGATGGAGCAATTGTGTCATTTGAACAGCCGGTACAAGATGATACTACTAGGGCTCCAAATGAAGAACCTAATCCCTCCATGGATAATCCAGGTCAGGAGTCATCTGACCAGGTTAGTGTTGATCCTGCTCCCTATCTCCACTTTGTGCTAAGCCCTTGAACATGGTGGTGCCTGAGACAAATCCTAACAGTGAAGAACACGCAAATGATTTGGTGTATGCTAGTTTCATCAGAGCTAGGACTAAGCTACTTGTAGCTTCAGAGCCACCTCCTAAGTGACCCACTACCAGGTTGCAACAAAAGGAGGCTCTAGAGTTTGCCCTCAAGAAGAGTTAAAGAAGTAAAAGAAGGAGAAGGTTGGTCAAAGATGGAAAAGTGGTACAAGCAGAGGATGTTCCTGTAGTGAATGTGGATGAGGAAACCTTAGAGGAACCTAGTTCCCTGTCCCGAAAGTGTTTAAGGAATAAGCACTCTCTTCCTGAAAAGCACACCTCTAAGGGTGCTGAGAGTTCTTCGAAGAGTGGTGTTGCTGGTTCCAGTAAAAAGGTGGCAAAAAGTTCTAGTGACAAGATAATGAAGAAGCTTGGTGACAAGTCTGATGAGGAAGACATGGAGAAATTTGGTGAACATAGACAAAGCAAGTCATTGGAGAAGGAAAAGTCTTAGCAAGTCAGTGAAAAGAAAGAGGGATGATGATGATGTGGATAAGGAACCTGGTTCCGTCAAGAAAGGAAAAGTGAGTGAAACTCTGAGGTCTGAGAAAAGGAAGCTGGGGAATCAAAAAGTGTTGTGGGGCCGCACATTTGCCTCTGACATTCTAGAGAGTGCTGGGATGAGACAATTAGTGGCTATGTCTGATGCTCAACAGTGGACCAATTTGTTTACAAGTGAGGCTCCTATATTGTATGAGGACAATGTGCGAAGTTTCTACACCAGTTTCTTCACCGTAGATGGTGATCAAATCTGTATGTTGGTAAATGTGGTGGACATATTGATGGATTCTGCCTTATTGGGGAAAATTCTAGGTGTTCCTACCGAAGGAGTGTCATCTGTTCAGGGTGCTTGCATACCAAACTTTAGAAATGCCATTGCTAAGGACAAGGCAGTACAGCATGGGGAATAGGTGCATAAGAAGGTACTCCTTCCAGTTTATCAGCTTCTCTTTGAGATGGTCAACAAAGTTTTGCTTCCCCGCGCTGAAAAAAGGTCTGTTGCATCCAAGGCTGACCTATTCCTTATGGAGACTTTTGACGATTTCTCCTCCATCAATTTGCCTGCCATAATGATTGAGCATACGCAGAAGGTAGAGAACCTCAAAGACGGGAATCCTAGACTGCCTTATGGGTTCCTTCTAACAAAAGTCTTTGAGTTTTTCAAAATACCTCTGGGTCTGGCCAAGGTGGAGACCAAAAAGCAATCTTTTTCAAAAACTACTCTGGAGGAGTGTGAGTGTATTGACAAAGTCAAAGGATTTGGAAGAACTTCCACAATCTCTCAGCTGATAAATGCTCAGAATAGTGCCACAGAGGAGATCCGAAAGTTGAAGGCTAGGATGCGATTCTTGAGAACCAGCTCAGTCGGTTGCAAGAGGTACCTGGTTCCAGTGGTTCTCACAGCGCATAGGTTGCACGCTTAACAAAGGAGAATGACAAACTAAGGAAACAGGTGGAGGACCTGAAGGAAAGACTGCTCAATGAGAATTTGTCCGCGAATTCTCGCATGGATCTTGTCCTCCAAACTCTCGCTTCCTCTTCCAAGCCCCCTTCCTCCAGTGTCCCTTAAAGAGTATCCCTTTAGTATCCAGTTTTTCAGTGTCTATCTTTTTAAGTTGTTGTTGATGATGGTTTGTTATTTTTGGTATTTGTTTTTGTCTGTTCTAAGACCGTGGATGGAAAATAATGACTCTGCTCCCGCCTGTAATAGTCCAAAAATCTGGTTAATGAAAGTGGCTTCCCATTCTGCTATCTATGTCGCTGATCTTTTACTTCTGTCTTTTATCATGTTGTGAGCACATAAGTGGCAGGAGTTAACTATGCTAAACTTCCTTATGCTGCTAACCTATTATGTCCTTTTTATGATGCCAAAAGGGGGAAGATGAGATGATTAATTGATTAAACAAAATACAGATTGGAAAGGGGGAACTTAAGGTCTTTCTGGTTCACAATTTGGTTCCCTTGTGGAAACCTCATTCAGGGGAAACTGGGATCTCAAAAAAGTTCAGGTAGTAACAAAGGATGAATGCATAGTTTCAAGGGGAACATAAGGGAGAAGAACTTAATTGAATAACAGGGTGAATGCATAGTTTCAGGGGGAACTTAGGGCTCTTCTGGTTCACAATCTGGTTCTTTTGTGGCTCCTTCTAGGATTTCAATTATGAGTTTGTCATCATCAAAAAGAGGGAAATTGATAGGTTACATGTACTTCGATTATAAGTACTTTACTTTATGTTTTGATGATCTAACAAACTTACTATCCAGAACCAGATAAGGAACCTGTTACACATTCACAAGACCTCAAGTTCACAAGACTCCAGGTTGAGACATGGAATATGATTTAGCTCCTCAAAGTGGAAGGAATAGCTGAGGGACCAGGTCCCTATCAGTTCCCGAGGAGACTGTACGAAGTCAACTCTGCAGCTGGAAAGTTGCTGCCTGTACACGCCACTGTGCAGAACAGTGCTGCAGTCAACTTTCCAGAGAAGACTTCTTATCTACCTTGATTGCATCATTCTTGGTGATGTCACACATGTATATATGCATTCAAGGGAGGTAAAACAACTCACTTGAACACTTAGAAATCTTACACAAGCTCACACACGTGACCATTTAGCGAGCAAGTTTCAAGTGCCTCAAGAACAAAGAACAAAGCAACTACGGACCAGTTACCACATCGAGTTATTGTGTGTCATTAGCTGAGTTGTAACTTTGTAATAGCTCTTCAAATTGTAATTCCTATCCAGCTTATTTAGAAGCCCTTTATAGGAACATCTTCGTAAACCTTAAACCTATGTATTTAAGTCTTGGCTAGAGTTAGTCAACTTTCAATGTCTTTGTAATAGAGTTATTACAAAGTGGCTTGTAATAGGTATATAACAAGTTAGTGAGGGATTAAGAGTTTAATTCCTAGGTTGCATAGGTTGTAATCTGAAAGCTGATCAATAGTGAAGTTGAAATCCTACAAGGGTGGGTTGTGATTTTTTAATCCTGTTGATCTGGAATTTTCTACGTAAAATTCCTCCGGTCATTTAACTTTTGTTATGTGTGTGTGTGTGTGTAAATGTCGAACTTGATAGAGAACCTGGTTCTCTATAGAAGTTGGTGGACCCATATATTCTATCATAATGATATTACCTCCCTGGCCTGAGATAAATTGATAACTGATGAAATATTAATTTGGAAATCTCCTATTATCGAACGTATTGTTTACTTGCTTCATGATTCCCTTGAGTTTACTGATGTTTTTAATAAATTTGCGTCTGATTATATTATTGTACCACTAGTAAGTGTCGAAGTCAACTTCTTGTCACTACTTCTTCGAGGTTAGAGTGGATACTTATTGGGTGCGTATTGTTTTCGTACTCATACTACACTTGATGTGCATATTTGTTGCACATACACATGTATGTCTAGTGGCCTCGGTGGGTGCAACGGCATGGTTGATACAGAGACTTAGGTGAGCTGCATCTCTGGAGACGACCGCAGCCAGCAGAGTCTCTTTCAGAGTATTGTACTTTCTTTTTTGTCCAAATTTGTATTCTGGACAGTTATTGTATCATATTTTATTTCCTAGAAATTGCTCATGCACTTGTGACACCGGGTTTTGGGATGATTATGGGGTATTCAGTATTTAAATTAGAAAAAACATTATTGATTACTTTATAAAGTTCACTTACTTTACCAGTTAAATTGAAGGAAAGTTATGATTTCAGAAATATTAAAACGAGAATTTACTAATTATTTGGTGTTGGCTTGCCAAACAGTTGTGTCCGGCATCATCACGGCCTTTAATGAATTTTGGGTCGTGAAATCTTCTGTTTAATACATATACAAACTCTTTTTCTTTTCTTTTTCTTTTCAATTCCCTACAAGTGGCTCTCACGATTTTCAAACAATGTACCTTTCTCCATTTTTTTCAGTTCCACTCAAAAAACTAATCATACCACCATTTAGTTTTAACAAGCTCATAATTATTTCAAGTGCTCATGAGAGATAAAAAGGTTCAAGTAAATGGTTAACGATACGGGTCAGTCTTGTAGTGTGGTTACCAAAACAAATAGGATTACCAGCTCAAAGGGGCTAACTAGATGTCACGACCCAATTTCCCCTTCGTTGGGTATCGTGATGGCACCTAGTCTTAGGGACTAAGTAAGCCTAACATTTACTGAGTAACAACAATAATAAAGAAAATCTAACAGTCTCGATATAAAAATCTTTACAAATAAAAAACTTACAATTTCCCAAAACCGGTAGTACAAGTCAAAAGCTCTACAGAGTTTGCTAGAAAACCTCTAAAATACTACTGTCTCGAAGTAAGAGTGTACAGTGTAAATACAAAATAAGAAGGTCACTCCGAAGCCTGCGAATGCAACAACAGGTTTACCTTGAGTCTCCATAGCAACGGTTCACACAGCTACTAGCGATCCAATACCTGGATCTGTACAAAATGTATAGAAGTGTAAAATGAGCACACCACAGCGGTGCCCAGTAAGTATCAAGACTATCCTCGGTGCAGTAGTGACAAGGAACAATCAAGACACCTACTGGTCTAATAACTTGAACAAGTGTAAGTATAGGAACAACAGTGCATGATTTCTACATGAAAACTACGCAATATGACTAACAATACATTAATTACAATAAAAGAGGGAAAATGACAAGTATCAGCGGAATATCATAATAATGACACAGAAGAGTGAGCGAAAACACAACCTAAATCCAAAACCAGAGATACAACAAGGACAAATAATAACTCAGCAACTACGACAACTTTCACATTTAATTTTAGTAACAACCTTCACGAAGTATCGAACCTCGGATAAATTACAACACACGGGTCTCTACACCTGAAACCTTAACACTTGGCATCCTGTGCCCTCATCACACCTCATAACCGCACTGATGATCACGTGTCAAATAGAGCCATTCTCACATAGAAGGCAAGTAAACAAGGTTGCGCATCTATACCCAACAATATCAAGAAAAACCTCTTATCTGATAAGGGTGGTTAGCTACGTGTATGCTTGTGCAAGTGTCCTAACATAGTTTATACCAGTTAGTAAGCATAAGGAAAAGAATGGAAAGCACGTAGAATGTTTGCAGGGGGATCTCCCGGAATACCGTTCCGTAGTCCCAAAGTAAATATGCATGGGGATCTCCCGGAATACCGTTCCGTAGTTCTGAAGTAAATATGCAGGGGGCTCTCCTGGAATACCATTCCGTAGTTCCAAAGTAAATATAGGGGGATCTTTCGGAATACTGTTCCGTAGTCCCAAAGTATATATGCAGAACAGGGGGATCTCCTGGAATACCGTTCCGTAGTCCCAAAGTAAATATGCAGAACAGGGGGAACTCCCGGAATACCATTCCGTAGTCCCAAAGTAAATATGCAGCTCAACCAACAGAGATAACAACTACAGTACGGCAAAAACCTCGTGCATCACCACAACAAGTACAATAGAAAAAATGACAATAATACAAAGTACAGCAAGTAAATCAATTCAAGAACTTTAAATCACAAAGAAATGGTAGAACCCGTTCACAAAGAATAACCACAATAAAGAATGCTAGGCCTAAAAAGAACAACTTAACAAGGGAAAAATTAAAATGTAGCAACGATCCCACAGTATTCTATTCAACAACAAGGAAGCTAGCACGAGTCAACTAATTCCAAATAATGCTATGTTAGATGAAATATAGGATATCTAACTCCTTTTAAGGTTGAGCAGTTACGATGCTTATTCAACAATTCAATTAAGGATAAGCGGCGGTGTAACAACCCGGCTGGTCGTTTTAAATAATACAATCCCGTTTCCATATTTACTGCTATTGGTTCGGGTCCGGTGAGGTTTTGAAATGAATTGAGACACTTAGTCTCCAAGAAGAAAGCTTAAGTTGAATAATTTGACCGGAAGGTGAAATATGTGTAAACGACCCCGAAATTAATTTTTGATGATTCCAATAGCTCTGTATAGTGATTTCGGGTTTAGGGGTGTGTCCGGATATTTATTTCGAGGTCCGTAGCTAAATTATGCTTGAAATGGCGAAAATAAGAAATTTAAGTTTGGATGTTTGACCGGGGAGTTGACTTTTTGATATCGGGGTCGGAATCCAGTTCTGAAAATTTTCCTAGCTCCGTTATGTCATTTATGACTTGTGTGCAAAATTTGAGGTCAATCAGACTTGATTTGATAGGTTTCGGCATCGAATATAGAAGTTGAAAGTTCTTAGTTTAATTAAACTTGAATTGGGGTGTGATTCACGGTTTTAACATTGCTTGATGTGATTTGAAGTTTCGACCAAGTCCGTATCATGTTTTAGGACTTGTTGGTATATTTGGTTGGGGTCCCGGGGGACTCGGGTGTGTTTCAGGTGTGTTTTGGATTATTTTGGGTTACTTTGGATGCTGATTTTCTAATATCTGGTGTTGTTCTTCGCGTTCGCCAGGACCCTAACGCGTTCGTGAAGGAGAATTTGGCTTCTGCAAGTTTGTTCTTTGTGTTCGCGAAGAGACTCTCGCATTCGCAGAGGGAAATCTCGGTTGCACAGGTCTGACTTCGGAGGCTCATATCTCACAATCTATAAGGAATTTGGAGATGATCAAAAAATAATAGTTGTAGCCTTTTGTGTCTAGTTTTGAGAAATTTAAATTAAATGGCATTTAGATTGGTGTACAAAAGGTTATGGTAGTTAAACTACAGGTTGTCCGGGGAGAGTTCAAAAATCTCTGCTGCACAGGGTTGACTTTGGAAGCTTATATCTCGCACTATATAATGAATCAGGAAATGAACGACCTATGACACTATAGCCCTTGGTGTGTAGTTTTAAGAACATCAAACCATTTGTCATTTGGATTTGTGTGCAAAACGTAATGACCATTATACTAATGCTGTCTGGAATGAGTTTCGAAATCGCTAATGAGGAATTTGTTCATCGCGAATGCGGGAGATGGACCGCGAACGCGAATAACAAACCCCTGGGCTGCAGAACAAAGTCCAATTCGTCCATCTCCATTTGACCTAGAAGCTCGGTGGGCGATTTTCGAGGGATTTTCGAAGTAAACAACGGGGTAAGTAGTTCTAACGTCAATTTGGTTGAATTACCGATCATTACCAATTAGCATTGATTTGCGATTAAGTTGAA